>NW_006921658.1:10332906-10334385 GCF_000298275.1 Orycteropus afer afer
GACTTCAAGAACATTATCCACAAAGAAAGCAAGAGATCACTAAAAAGATGAGAAAAGAAGAGAAGACCGAAATGGATGACAGAAGAGATTCTGAAACTTGCCCTTGAGCGGAGAGTAGCTAAAGCCAATGGAAGAAATGAAAGATAGAAGAGTTGAACAGAAGATTTCAAAGAGCAGCTTGAGCAGACAAAACCAATTACTATAATGAAATGTGCAAAGACCCGAGTCTTAAAACCAAAAGGGAAGAACACCCTCGGCATTTCTCAAGCTGAAAGAATTGAAGAAAAAATTTAAGCCTTGAGTTGCAATTTTGAGAGATTCTATGGGCAAAATATTGACTGATGCAGGAAACATCAAAAGAAGATAGAAGGAGGATTTCTGGTAAGATGGAGGAGTAGGCAGACAAGCGACACAGACCCTCTTCCACAAAGAAATGAAAAACCAACTGACAGAGATACAGAAGATAATTCTGGAAACCTGAGCTTTGAAAGGAACTACACAGATGTGGATTAGGCACGAACTAGCAGAAAAACTTGAACAAAAACAGTGAGTACAGAGATGGTCGGAGCTGCGGACTGTCAGGTACTCTGACAAGACCAACAGCCTGAATATTTCCAGGTGGTGTTGGGACCTGAGAATTGACCTAAAGATCAGTCCCAGTCACCAAGGGCTGCAGGGACAACTGCTCTGGTGGCCTATGACTAGGAAAGGAAACAGCAAAAAAGGAGACAACCTGAGCTGTGGGCTTTTTGCTGTCTGTCTGGAAGGTGCATCCATTTTGATTGTTTACAAGTGGAAGCCATTTTGGATATTTAAAGTGACCAAGGGTGCAGCCATTTTGAATGTTTACAAGTGGCAACCATTTTAGATTTTAAAGTGATAGCATTCTCATCCGGATTCCAGGAACCTAAGAACAGGCTCTGTTTTCCAGGGTTGGCAAGGACATATGAGAGCCTGAGAAAGGAAAGGAGACAGGTGCTGAGTGTATAAGTGCTGTCAACTAGTGAATAGAGAAGCACAGCACAGTACCCTGCCTGCATAGATAACATACAAAGAAAACAAAATTTGTGGGCAAGTCACTCCAACATATAATCACCAATTAAATATAAACACAAAAACGTCACAATGCCTTGGAGACAACAGAGCATCACAGTCAAAACAAAGAAGCAAGATAAAGCAGGAGAAACAAAGGACCAGGATACAGTCCCCAAAACACACCCCTGAGGAAGATGCAGCATTGGAACTCCCTGATAAGGAATTCAAAAGAATTATATTTAGGTATCTTCAAAGGATTGAGAGACAGACAAGGAAAACACAGACAAAACCTAGAAGAATTTTGGAAGGAAATATAAGAACAAAATGACAAAATAAATGAAAAATTAGAAATGATTCTAAATCTACAGAAAGAAATCCAGAAGATTAATACTAAATTGTCAGAAACAGATAACACATTGAAAGGGCAAAGGAGTGGAATTGATA
>NW_006921658.1:10336415-10337730 GCF_000298275.1 Orycteropus afer afer
GGGAGTCTTTTGGACAGAGAAGCAACAACAACCAACAACTGACCATTAACACACATGATGATATAACCCAGAAACCAACACAGCTATGGAAGTATCCAAAGTAAATAAGCCCACAAGATTGTAAACAGGGAACCAGAGACACCAACTGACAAATGAGGACAACTACAAACCAAAAAGAGGGAAAAAAAAACCTTTGTTGTTGCAGAACTTCTAGATGGTAGGGAAGTCAAGACAACTACAAGACAGAACAGACTGTTCTGAACTTGAGAAGAAAACTATAAGTCACAGGTAACCTCAAAGAAAAATGATAAACCTTCATATCAAAATAAAAAAGAGGACCAGCATAAATATTCAGCAAAAACTAAAACAGTAGCAATGAAGGGAGTGATAACATGATTCATAAACAAAATGAGCTCAGCCTAGAAAATTATATGGAACAAAGAAATCGACACAATGAAAAAGCACATGATAAAAATGACAGGAACAAATTCGTATTTGCTGATAATTACATATATGGCAAGGGACTTATCTCTAAGATTGATGGAAAACTCCAGTGCCTCAACACCAAAGGAATTAACAATCCAAAAAATGAGCAGAAGACATGACTAGACACTTCACCAAGAAGGATATTCAGATGGTCAGCTAATACATGAAAAGATGCTTACAATCATTGGCCATCAGAGAGATGTAAATCAAAACAACAATGAGATATGCCATCTCACCCCAGCACTGATGGCAAGGTTCAGTGAGACAGAAAATAACAAATGCTGGTGGGGATGTGAAGAGATAGGGACTCTCATACACTGTTTGTGTGACTGTGAAGTGACACAACCACTGTGGAAAGCAATATGGCAATTTCTTGAAAAGTTGGAAACTGGAGATACCATTTGACCCAGCAATGCCATTACTAGGTATATATCCTAGAGAGGTGAGAGCCAGGATACACACTCATGTTCATCATAGCGATGGAAACAACTTACATGCCCATCAGCGGAAGAGTGGATGACCAAACTATGGTACATACACATACTGCAATGCTATGCAGCACTAAAGAATAATGTAGAGTCTGAAAAACACCACATAATATGGATAAACTTGGAGGACATTATGCTGAGTGAAATAAGTCAATCACAGAAGGACAAATATAGTATTAGTTCATTGTTGTGGAGGGTCAAGGAGAGGTATATATATGGAGGGGAACTTTCTTTGTTGGTTGTCAGCAGTAGGAGGGGAGGGGAGGGAACACTGAAAAAAAATGCATTGACCCAAGTCACTTTAGTTTTGTGTATTTCACTGTACATAAATTATATTTCAA
>NW_006921658.1:10338685-10341359 GCF_000298275.1 Orycteropus afer afer
GAGGATGACTTGAGGCACTTACTGATGAAGATTGAAGAATACAGTCTGCAGTATGGATTACATCTCAATATAAAGAAAACAAAAATCCTCACAACTGGACAAATAAGCAGAGTCAACAAAAGAGGAGAAGGCCTTCAACAAGATGGATTGACATGGTGGCTGTGACAATGGGCTCAAGTATAACAAGGATCATGGAGCTGGCACAGGATCAGGTGGTGTTTCATTCTGCTGTGCATGGGGTCATTATGTGTCAAAAACGACTCAACGGCACCTAACAACAACCACAACTCCCCACTTCTCTGAAAGAGGTCACGACAGATCCTGGATAGAGTGGGAGAAAAGTGTGTAATAAAACTCAAAATAAGAAAAAAAAAAAAAAAGACCAGGCTTACTGGTCTGAGAGAGACTGGAAAAACCTCTGAGACCATGGCTTAGATACCCTTCAAGCCTAGAATTGAACTCACCCCCATGGTTCAACTTTCAACCAAACAATTGACAGGCCTATATGTTGACCAATAACTTCAGGGAGGTAGGCACTTCTTAAAATAATCAAGCATACAAGATCAAAAGGGCAGCATTTGCCCAGGGATAAAGCTCAGAAGGCAAGAAGGGGTACAAAAGAAGGATGAATGGGAATAGTAAACACAGGGAGGAAGTGGGAAGAGTGATGTTACATTGTGGGGACTGCAAACAATGTCAAGAAACAAAATGTTTATGAATTGTTCAATGGAAAACCAATTTGCTCTGTGTCTTGTTCTCCAGTGCTGCTATAACAGAAATATCACAAGTCGATGGCTTTATCAAACAGAAATTTATTCTTTCACAGTTTAGGAGGCTAGATGTCTGAATTCAGAGTTTTGGCTCTAGGGGCTGGGTCCCTTGACCTTGGACTTCAGCTCTGTCTCTTGTTCCAGCCCCACTGGAGCTGGAGATCTCTCCTAACTCACACAGCTGCTGGCTGCTGAAGCTGATGAACCCAAGGTTAGCAGGTAAAACAGCACAATCCCAAGATCAGCAGGTAATATGGCATGCCACTGGTTCAAGTCCAGGAACTGGAGATGAAGACTCGGCCAAATAAAGAATCCAAATGTGCCAAAAAGCTCAAGACGTTTCCCAGAGTTTCTCCATATATACTGGAAGCAGTCCACACCTGGAAGATAACTCCCCTTTAACTGCTTAGCTGTTCACAGCAGATTTCACCATGGAGATGACTGCAATCTCATTATAAGGAGTAAGTACATCCAGCTGCCAGACCACTCAAAATCATGGCCTGCTTGTTGACACACTGACTTACCTACCACACTCCATAAATTTTCACCTAAAAATCAAAAACCAAATCGATGCTGTTAAGCCAATTCTGACTTATAGCAACCCCTCCTTGGGTTTCCGAGGCTGTATCTTTATGGAAATAGATTGCCCAGTCTTCCTTCTGAGGAGTGGCTGGTGGATTTGAATTGCCAGACTTCTGGTTAACCATCAAAGATTTCATGAATGCACAGCACATGTTATGAAAATGTTACATTCGTTACCTTCTAAAATTTTCTATTGCATGACTTTATTATGCCCTGAAATATTGACAGTATTGTCATAAGACTGACCTCTGCGCTTCGAAAAATCAATTTTGCAAACTTCACACAAATAGTGAAGTAATTGATTTTCAATTTCTTCACTGAAATGACATTTTAACCTAGTAAATGTGAGAAATCACTCAACACGTTTTCCATTTGTTTGACATATATATCTTAAAACAATACTTAGCTGCTCTGTATGAGAATATCAAGAGTGGAATCTACAGACAAACCAAAATATGATACCTTTTTCACTGAATATACTTTCACTACGATATACTTTTTCACTGGAAGTACTTGATTGAACTTTATCACTTATTAAACCAAAACCAAACCCACTGCCATCAAGTCAATCCCAGCTCATAGCGACCCCTCCTTGGGTTTCCAAGGCAGTATCTCTATGGAAGTAGATTGCCCAATATTAATTTTTCACGTGTTGGTTTAGACATATAAAACTATGTATTGTCCTTTTCTGTGTTACTGTATTTTGAGATGAGACCTGCTAAAAATGGACCAAACTAAGCAACAAGTTCAAGTAAACCCCCAAACTGTCCATTTTGTGGGGGCTCAAACACTTCTTTTCTACCTTGAGGAGACAGTCAGCAATGACAGCAACAATGTGCTGCAAAACAGCTTTCCCACATTGACATTCTTCATTAATTTGTGTTTCCAGTTCATGAGTTAAGTCAAAACCATGTCTTTGGTTTAAATATGACAACACACAATTTCTGTAAATTGAAATGTTTTCATGTTTATCAGTCATATTCGAGTTGCACCATTCGCTAAATCCATCTGTAGCAAATCAAGAATTAAATGATTTAGGACTGAATTGTTTGCACACAAAACAAAATATAGAGCTAACTGATGGAGTGTACAATATACACACCCTCTTATAATTTTCACCATTAGCTTTACACACTAGAAATATATTGTCATTACAGAACATTTTTTGTTTATTATCCAGAGATTTTCAACACAAATTTTCAAATGATCCACTGTGATGTTGACAGTCACTTATACCTTTTTTGATCCATTAATTTACAATGTTAGAAGAAAAAGTATTCTAAAAAGCAGGTTCTGCATCTCTTTTTTTTTTTTTTTTTTTT
>NW_006921658.1:10343164-10346018 GCF_000298275.1 Orycteropus afer afer
GGGTAGAACTGACATTTTCACAATGTTCAGTCTTCCTATCCATGAGCATGGGATGTTTTTCCATTTATTTAGGTCTTTTATGGTTTCTTGAAATAGCTTTTTATAGTTTTCTTTGTAGAGGTCTTTTGTGTCTCTGGTAAGATTTATTCCCAAGTATTTTATTTTTTTGGTAGCTATTGAGATCTGCATCTCTTTTATGGCATCTGCAGATGTGACAATTTCAGATTCACTTTCTATACCATTATTATTATTTTTATTATTATTACTATTACTACAAGGAATGGGTGCAGAATTTGGAATGAATTCTTTTATATTCATATTGCTATTAGTAGTTCAATTGGAGCAGTACTAGTACAATTTATATTTGCGGTGGTTATGTTTGTGTCAACTTGGCTGGGCCTGGTTGAGTGGCTGGGCAGCTGAATGTAGTATTTCCCATGAAGACACTGGTAATCAACTCCATGGTGGAATCTACTGTGAGCAGCTGAATAGCTGCCTTTGAGTATGTGGTCTGCTTCCTGTATATAAGAAACATCTTTGGGAATGGTTTCTAGCTTATAGCATACTTGGACCCTGCATGTAGCCATGCCATTGTTCAGCAGCCTGCCATGCTCTGCTGCTTTGGGGACTTACAATGGACTTGAATTAATGACCTGCTGTGTGCTTTGGTAACATCAGGACTGTGCCTTTTTACTTGTCAACCTTGGGTTTGTCAGCCTCAGTAGCTAGCAGTTGTCTGAGTGAAGAAACGCCTCTAGCTCCAGTGGGCCTGGAGCAGAAGGCAGAGTTGAACCCCCAAAGTTGAGGGGCTTTCACACAGCACCTAGAGCCTAGCACTTTGAATGTGGACTTAAAGCCTCCAAACTGTGAGAGAATAAACTGCTGTTTGTTAAGGCCATCCCATTTGTGTTATATTCTTGTCAGACTGGCACTAAGTAACCAGAACAACACTCATTAAACTTGAGCATTCAACAGAAGTTTCTTCTGATTCATTATGTTTTAAAAAGCAAGTTAATTTTGGAATTGGCTTTAGAGACTCACAAATCCTTTTCTTTTTATCTTCTGTGAGCTTTTGTTTTTGCGCTCTCTTATTTGCTATTTCATTTTACCTGTATATAATATTATGTCACTTTTTAAATTTGTTTCTCCTGTAGCAAATAAATTTGCATAGTTGAAAATAAATAAAATGTATAAAACAAGTAAATTTTTTAAAATAAAATTTACATTAGAATTTGATGTTAACACAAAAATTTATATTTGAAAATTAGTAAGTAAAAAAATAATCTAGAAAATGTGGAACATGTGATTTTTTTCTTCACATCTGAGATAGTCAGAAGAAATAGTACCTACAAGGCAGTAGGAAATAATTTCATTTGTTTGTTGTACGATGTTTGTTGGTAGGACCTTCACAGATCTCCACAAGTGTTTTTCATCTTGAAATAATGCTTAAAAACTTGCACTCACATTTCATCCTTTGATGTTGCATCTTCATAATTTATTGGACTACTGCTGATATCTGACAGGAGCAAGAGCAATTGTAAAGATACAAATACAAGGGTATACTCAATTTGAACATGTTTTAGTTCACTTTGTGCAGGACAAGACCAGATACGTCACAAGTCACATGATTATAGTGACACTGACACATCCTTATGTAGTTGACGAGGTAGAATGAATATGAGGTTATACTCAATCATTCAAAAATGAAAAGGAAAATATAATTATTATTGTGCACAAAATTTATACACTGTACATTTTATTTCTTTGTGGAATTGTTCAACTTCCATATTTGGAGATGCATACATAATCACATGTCAATAACATCACTTCTTACAAGTTTGTTTTGTAAGTCATAACAATAGCAACAAATATCTTAAATGATAGTCTGAAGGGAAATGTAAAATAAAATATATTTGTATAATTGTTATTATCTAAATATTCATTTAATTTATTTCCTTGAAGAATTATTCACCTTACATGGAGATATTTTGATAAAATATAAATGTAATGCTCTGACAAATTTTTTCTTGGAAGATGAATTTAAAAATATAGCCATTGTTGCCAAATGGAAACATATTTTGCTCAATAAAGAAAAATGAATTTTTTGTACTCTTAATGTGCTTAATACTTTGCTTATTAGCATATAGAGAGTCATATCAAGCACTGTATCCAGCACAACAGACAATAAAGAACAAAACTCACTGATACACATACAACTTTTTGTCAGATAAATATTAATATTTCTTATATTCTTGGGCATTTGCTATATTAATGTTATATTAAATTATCACTTATGTTAGTATAATATTAAATTTATAATAAATTGCATCCATGTGTATGACAAACATGACTTAAATTAAAGTTATAAATATTAGTCTTTACACAAATGAATGGCTTTAACAAATGGAAATTTATACTCACATACTTTTGAAGGCTAGAAGTCCAAATTCAAGGTGCCAGTTTCAGGGGAAGGCTTTTTCTCTCTTGTCAGCTCTAGGAAAAAGTCCTTCTCTCTGTGGGCCAGCATTCCTTGGATATCTCCATGTGTCTTGGCATCAATCTTCCCCTAGATCTAGGAGGTTCTAAACTCAGGAACCCCAGGTCCAAAGGATGCTCTCTGCTCCCAGCTCCTTTTTCTTTGTAGTACTGAGGTCCCTCTCTATGCCCTAAGTCTTGTAAACAATAATGTTTATAACTTTAAGTCATGTTTGGTATTTCTGTTATAGCAGCACTAGATGACTAAGACAGGAGCTCTGGTAGCCATAGTGCTTAAGGCACTTGACTGCTAACCAGAGGGCTGGCAGTTCAAACCCACCAGCCACTCCTTGGAAGGAAGGTTGGGCAATCTACTTCC
>NW_006921658.1:10346118-10355809 GCF_000298275.1 Orycteropus afer afer
ACTTGACTGCTAACCAGAGGGCTGGCAGTTCAAACCCACCAGCCACTCCTTGGAAGGAAGGTTGGGCAATCTACTTCCGTAGTGATACTGCCTCAGAAACCCAAGGAGGGGGCGCCATGTGTTGGGGATGACTCGACGGCACATAACAACAACAACAACAACAACGGATGACTAAGACAGAGCCTTATTGAAAAAAAAAATAATAATAAGTCATATCCTTCAATAAAAGTTCCATTTCTGAGAATCCACACTAATAATATTATTCACACATATAAACAGCCAAATGTTTGTGCCATTATAAGTACCAAAGAAGAAATATTTAAATGTTTGATACTGAGATATTATATATGATTCATTTAACACATTATAATACTTAAAATGGATGTTTGCAACTATTTCTTCCCATTTTGAGTCATGCCACAATAGCAAATGGAGGTCCTGAAAGCTTTACTCCATCCATGTCATTAAGGTCAACCCTATTTTGAGAAGGCTGCTCTTCCCCAGTTGTATTTTCAGCGCTTTCCAACCTGAGGGGCTCATCTTCCAGCACTATATTGGACAAAGTTTCAAGGCTATTCGTAAAGTTTTCAAGTACTATATCAGACAGTTTCACTGCTATTCATAAGGTTTTCACTGGCCAATTCTTTAAGAAGTGGATGGCCCCTTCCTTCTTCCAAGTCTGTCTTAGTCGTTCCACCTTCAAAAGAAAATGGAAGGAATACACAGAGTCATTGTACCAAAAAGAATTGGTCAATGTTCATCCATTTCAGGAGGTGGCATATAATCAAGAACTGATGGTACTGAAGGAAGAAGTAGAAGCTGCACTGAAGGAACTGGAGATAAACAAGGTTTCAAGAGTTGACAGGATACCCATTGGAGAACGATAGCATGCTTGGTAAAGTGGAGGGTCAGTGAAAAAGGGGAAGGCCCTCAGTGAGATGGCCTGACACAGTGGCTGCAACAATGAGCTCAGGTATAGCAAGGATTATGAGGATGATGCAGGACTGGGCAATGTTTTGTTCTGTCGTACATAGGGTTGGTATGAGTCAGAGCTGACTTGATGGCACCTAAAAACAACAAACCTCGAGTATGATATATAACTCCATTTATATTGGTCTTAATTGATTTATTTCATCAAAGTTTTATAATTTTCAAAATATGGATCCTGCATATATTTTGATAGATTTATAGCTAACTACAAAAGAATTGATGGTGTGGTGTGTCAAAGAATATTGAAAGTACCCTGGAGTACTAGAAGAATGAACAAATCTGTCTTGGAGAAAGTCAGCAAAAATGTTCCTTAGACAAGAGAATGGCCAAACTTTGTCTCTCATATCTTGGTCGTGTTGTCAGAAGGGGCTAAGTCCATGGGGAAGGATATCATGCTGCCTAGTGTAGAGGGTCAGCAAAAAAAGAAGACCATCAACAAGATGGATTCACACAGTGGCTGTGATGATGGGCTCAAGCATGGCAATGATTGTGATGATGGCACAGATCAGACCGTGTTTCATTCTTAGGGTCTGAAAGACTCAATGGCACCTACAACAAAACCTTTTTTTATTTTTTTCCTTTTTGGCTGTTGTAACTGATGGAGCCCTATTGGCACAGTAGTTAAAGTGCTTGGCTGCAAACTGGAAAGTTGGCAGTTTGAATCTACAAACTACTCAGCAGGAGAAAGATGTGGCAGCCTGCTTCTGTAAAGATTACAAACTTGGAAACCCTGTAGAACAGTTCTACTCTGTCCTATAAGGTTGCTATTAGTCAGAATTGACTTGACAGCAATGAATTTTTATTATTAACTTCCAGTTCAATGCAATCAGCATTATGTCTTCAGGTGGGGGTATTCCCCACTTTAGGACTAAGACCTCCAGACCTGCAAAGCATAGGGCTTCAGGGACAGAAAGCAAAAATATTTTGAGTGAGTCACTAGGGGTAATAGTCAGTGGTCAGTGGTACCACTTCTGTTTCCAACCCTTGGTTCCTGGACCTGTGAATCCTGGGTATCAGAGAAAGAGCACCATACATTGGACACTAGTTTAAAGCATATGAAGCCTCCTGGAGGACATTGTCCCAACCCTTCAAGGTACTGCCATCTAGTTGGTACCATAATTGTATTTTTAGTCAGCCATTCCATCTTTCTATTAAGGCAGCTGCTTCTGGATGATGGGGAACATGAGAATGAGCATAAGCCCATTGCCACACTTCATTTACTGTGAACTGAGTCCCTTGATCTGAAGCAATGCTGTGTGGGATTCCATGACAGTGGATAAGGCATTCTGTAAGTCCATGAATGGTAGTTTTGAAACCATGCATGCAGGGAAGGTGGATCCTTATCCAGAATAAGTATCTATTCCAGTAAGAACAAAACACTGTCCTTTCCATATGGAAGTGGTCAAATGTAATCAACTTGCCACCAGGTTGCTATATGATCACCCTGAGGAATGGTTCCATATCACGGACTCAGCGTTGGTCTCTGCTGCTGGCCGCTTGGGCATTCAGCAGTCATGGTAGCCAAATCAGCCTTGGCAAGTGGTTGGAATGCAGGTAAGGAGAGGGACCCAGGCCCTACCCCCCAAGAGGCAGGAAAGTGGGGAAAAGAAAAGCTGGATGATGACAGAGCATGCTACAGCAGGTATCCAGGTAAGGGGAGGGAGGAGAGGTTTCTGACAGTTAAGGGAGACAAACTTTTCTGTCACTTTGTTGTATTGTGGTGGCTTGTCTGTTGCTGTGAGGCTTGAGTCTATGCCACCAGTGTTTCAAATGCCAGCAGGGTTGCACATGGTGCACAGGTTTCAACACAGCTTACAGACTGAGACAGACTAGGAAGAAGGAAGAGGCTATTCACTTCTCAAAACATTGGCCAGGGAAAACACTATAAATAGCAGAGAAACATTGTCTGATACATTACTGTGCAACTTTATGAATAGCCCAGAAACATTGTCTGATACAGTGCAGGAGGACAAGTACCTTAGGTTGGAAGGCTCTCAAAATATGACTGGGAAAGAACTGCATCATCAGAGTAGAACCAACCTTACTGATATGGATAAAATAAAGCTTTTGAGATCTCCATTTGCTGACATGACACAACTCAAGTTGAGGAGAAACAACTGCAGACATCCATTAATAATCAGAACATGGAATGTATGAAGTATTAATCTAGGAAGATTGGAAATTGTCAAAAATGAAATGGAATGCATAAATATTGATATCCTAGGCATCAATGAGCTATAATGGACTGGTTTTGGCCATTTTGAATCAGACAACCATGTCTTCTACTATGCCGGGAATGACAATTTGAAGAGGAATGGTGTGGCCTTCATCATCACAAAGGATGTCTCAATATCTGTCCTGAAGTACTATGCTGTCAGTGATAGAATAATATCCACATGCCTACAAGGAAGACCAATTAATACTATGATTATTCAAATTTATACACCAATCAACAAAGCCAAAAATGAGGAAATTGAAGATTTTTTATCAACTTCTGCAGTCTGAAATTGACCAAACGTGCAATCAAGATGTGTTAATTATCACTGGTGACTGGAGTGCACAAATTGGAAACAAAAAAGAATCATGAGTAGTTGGAAAGTTTGGCCTTGGTGACAGAAATAATGCTGGAGATTTCATGATAAAATTTTGCAAGACCAACAACTTACTCATTGCAAATACCTTTTTTTCCAACAACAAAACAGCAGCTATACACATGGACTTTGCCACATGGAGTACACAAGAATCATATTGACTACATCTGTGGCAAGAAGCAATGGAAAAGCTCAATATCTTCAGCCAAAACAAGGCCAGGAGCTGGTTGTGGAACAGACCATCAAGCTGCTCATATGCAAGTTCAACTTGAAGTTGAAGACAATTAAAACAAGTCCATGGGAGCCAAAATATGACCATGGATATATCCCTCCTGAATTTAGAGACCATCTAAAGAATAGATTTGATGCATTGAACACCAATGACCAAAAACCAGAAGAATTGTGAGATGACATCAAGAACTTCATCCATGAAGAAAGCAAGAGGTCATTAAAAAGATGAGAAAAGAAGAAAAGACCAAAATGGGTGTCAGAAGAGACTCTGAAACTTGCCCTTGAGCAGAGAGTAGCTAAAGCAAATGGAAGAAATGAGATAAAAGAGCTGAACAGAAGATTTCAAAGAGCAGCTTGAGCAGACAAAGCCAATTACTATAATGAAATGTGCAAAGACCTGGAATTAGAAAATCAAAAGGGAAGAACACGCTTGGCATTTCTCAAGCTGAAAGAACTGAGGAAAATATTTAAGCCTTAAGGTACAATTTTGAAAGATTCTATGGCCAAAATATTGAATGATGCAGGAAGCATCAAAAGAAGATGGAAGGAATACACAGAATCACTGTACCAAAAAGAACTGGTCGATCTTCATCCATTTCAGGATGTAGCATATGATCAAGAACCACTGGTATTGAAGGAAGAAGTCAAAGCTGCACTGAAGGAAATGGCAAAGAACAAGGCTCCAGGAATTGATGGAATACCCATTAAGATGTTGCAACATACAGATGCTTCACTGGAGGCATTCACCCGGTTTTGCCAAGAGATTTGGAAGACAGCTACCTAGCTAACTGACTGGAAGAGATCCATATTTGTACCCATTCCAAAGAAAGGTGATCCCACAGAATGTGGAAATTGTCAAACAATATCACTAATATCACATGCAAGCAAAATCTTGCTGAAGATAATTCAAAAATGCTTGCAGCAATATATTGATAGAGAACTTCCAGAAATGCAAACTGGTTTCAGGAGAGGATGTGGAACGAGGAATATCATTTCTGATGTCAGATGGATCTTGGCTCAAAGCAAAGAATACCAGAAAAATATTTACCTGTGTTTTATTGACTATGCAAATGCATTTGATTGTGTGGATCGTAACAAACTGTGGATAACATTGCGAAGAATAGGAATTCCAGAACACTTAATTGTACTCATGAGGAACCTACACATACACCAGGAAGCTGTTGTTCTGAGGCAGGACATACCCAGCTTGTAAAACAAAAGAGAGTGGAAAATCCCTCTACTGGTACTTCCCCGCCCTCCTTCAGCTTCTTCCCTTCACACACTTTTTCTGCTTCTGTAAAACTGTTGGCTTTTGTCCTTCAAAACTAACCAATAACCTCACACCCCATAAATCTCAGAAACAAGAACTTATAAAAGCACCACATAGCCTTTGTTCGGGGCTCAGCCTCTGGATGTGAAACCAACCACTGAGCCAGGTGTCAGCACAACAAAAGTCCTTCCTTTTTAACCATCCTGCTCAGCATTAGTGTTTCCCTTTGCAGCTCTGGTAACATTTCTGGTGCATTGGCTGTGAAATATTCTTGGCTTCTGCATGCCCCACCACTTGAGGGACCAGTAGCACAGCTATTGCCAACCCCAGGAAGCTGGTGGCACAAGACAGCCCTTGATCTGGGGAAAAAATCCTACTGAGCACACCGGTATGATATTTGCCACTCTGTTGGTCTCTTGTTCCAGGGCGAGGGCTGGCCCTGCCTCTGACTCCAGGGACCTAGCAGAAGGAGGAACGGCCACCTTCCAGACATCTAAATTGCAGTAGGTTATAGGGAATGGGGCCCACAGTCAGTTGGTCAGCCTCCCAGGAGGCAGGAGAGCTTGATCACCTCCTAAGGCACCATCTGAGTATCATCCAAGTATTGGTGATAAGGAACCACGGTTGCCCACAGGTAGTACAGGATTTTGAGGACTGGTATGTGCACCAGTGTGCCAGCATGTGTGTGTGTGTATGTGTGTGTGTGTGTGTGTGTGAATGTGACTGGCCAACCAAGATCTTAAAAGATTGGAAAGCTGGGAGCATGTGCTGAGCCTCTCTCCTACCAGTGGCGAGCCCATATGGCTAAGGGTGATGAGCTGGCTGATAGTTTGGCAGGGCTTCTGGGTCAGGGGCTTATATTGACTCACCAAAGATAAGACGTGCCTGAAAAATCCTTGCAAGAGGAACAGGAAGAGTTCAATGAAGTGAGTGGTAGCTACTTTATGCCAAAATGGATGGGACTCAGAGTCAAGAAGGATCCCCACTCCAGATCATGTTGAAAATTTTTAAAAAAGGGGTTTGATGCACAGGATTATGGAGTAAAGATGCAGGCAGGGAGACTTAGAACCCTTTTTGAATTAGAGTGGCCTACTTTCCAGATTGAGTGGCCATCAGAGGGATCATTGAATAAAAAGGTTGTCATGAGAGTCTGGCTGGTGGTGACTGGGGACCCCAGCCATCTGGAGCACTTCCCCTACATAGATACATGGCTTCAGCTGATTACAAGTCCACCTCCAAGGCTCCAAGGATCAGTCAATTGAGTGATGGTTTCTTGGAGCCAATGCCCAAAGGGGGAAAGGAAGATTGGAACACTGCCTTCTACTTTCCTCCCATTCTTCAGGAGGTGCTGGAGGAGCCAGTGGCCCCTCTTTATGCTCCAATGTACCCATCTTTAAGAGCCCCCAGCCGCAGACATCACCCACACTCCTACCTGATTCTATCACCGACCAAGAACCTATAACTCCGGCTGGGACCAGCCCGGGACCACCCTACCTCAGTCCATACACCCTGTTGCTTCCCTCAGCCCCTACCACCAGCTTGGGGCCTGCAACCCCAGCCAGGGCCAGCATTGGATCGCCCCCCCTCATCACTTCACTTAGCCATGCAAATGCCACTCCAAGAAATGAGGGCACCCACTTATGTGGACTTGGATGGCCATGTTAAAGGAGGGCAGCGCACCCTAGTTTATCAACCATTCACCACCACTGACCTCCTCAACTGGAAACATCATACCCTGTTGTACAGTGAGAAGCCTCAAGCCCTAATAGACCTCCTGCAATCTATCTTCCAGACCCATAACCCCACCTGGGCAGACTGCTGCCAGCTTCTTCTCATGCTATTCAATACCAAGGAGTGGAGATGGGTACTGCAGTTTGCTGCCCAGTGGGCAGAGGAGAATGCTCAAGCAGGAGTTATGAATACACAGGTGTATGCCCAGAGATGCCTCCCAGTTGAAGATCCACACTGGAAGGCAAATGGAGAAGAAGGCCTTGAGAACCTAGAAACTTACCAGGAAACACTTTTGCAGGGGTTGCAGAGAGGTGGTCAAAAAGCAATCAACATTAACAAGGTGACTGAAGTCCTACAGGGTCCAGGGGAAAGCCCCAGCACTTTCAACAAGAGACTCTGTGAAACATACAAACTCTACACCCCATTCGACCCAGAGAGTCAGGAAAACCAACAGATGGTCAACACTGCTTTTGTGAACCAAAGTGCAAGAGATATCTGCTGAAAACTTCAGAAACTAAAAGATTTTGCAGGCATAAACACCACCCAGCTCTTGGGAGCAACAAAGTCTTCATAAACCAAGACCAAGAAGCAAAGCTCAAGGCAGAGCAGAAAATGAAAATAAATTTAAAAAAAAAAAAAAAAGGCAAACCTCATTGCAGTGGCACTCACCCAGACCAGAGTGGGCCCACCTAACAATAGCTGGAAGGGAAAACCTCCCCTTGATGGAGACCAATGCACCTATTGCAAAGAGAAAGGAAACTGGAAAAATGAGTGCCTACAGGAGCAAAATAATAAAAGGGGAAACCCAGGCCACTGAAAGAGATAAGTATATTCAGCACCACCGAAATTGAACTCTTTGAGACATGAGACAGATCGGATCTGGTTGCCCTCCCTCCCCCCCACCCTGCCTGAACCAACGGTCCAAGTCGAAGTGGGGGAAAAGGTTATAGACACAGGGGCTGAACACTCAGTGGTAACCCAACCCATAGCCTCAAGATCAGAAAGGAAGTTAACATTGTTGGAGCTACTGGAACAGTGACCTGCCAAAACTTTTGTCAACCCAGGAAGTACACCGTAGGGGGCCAGCCAATGATGTGTAACTTGTTGCAAAAATAACCCTAGCTAATGTCCCTCACAACCTCCTGGCATTCAGTCTGTGGGATCTGCACCTTTTGAAACCTGGTGGTGGATTTCACTGAGCTACCCCAAAGTGGGGGCTATTCCTATCTTCCAGTAATGGTGTCCACCCATCCAGGATGGGTGGAAGCCTTTCCAACCCACATGGAAAAAGCCAGGGAAGTAACTCGAATCCTGTTATGGGAAATCACCCCAATATATGGACTCCCCTTGTACATAGGGTCGGACAACGGACCAGCATTTATAATGGAAGTAATACAGGAAACACCTTGGGGGTTGGGCATAAATTGGAAATTACATGCTGCCTATAGGCTCCAGAGCTCAGGCAAAGTAGAACACATGAATAGGACCATAAAAGCCGGAGTCAGCAAGCTATGCCAAGAAGTCCACCTAACCTGGCCACAAGCTCTTTCTTTGATATTGCTAAAAATCAGGTATTCCCCAAAAAAGCTATAGGATATTCCCCCCTATGAAATCCTTTTTGCCAGACCCTCCACCTCTCCTTCATTCTATGCCTGGAACACCCAGGAAAAGGTGTGAGACAAAAGTTATCAATCAGGTAAAAGCACTGGGTATAGTGTCAGCACAGATATCTAAATGAGTGACAGAAAGACTCCCCATAAGCCTTTTTTCCCCTGTACACTCATTCCAGCCAGGGGATCAGGTGTAGGTGAAGGACTGGAACCTAACCCCCTCAAACCTAAGTGGAAAAGACTACTTACTGTTATTTTAACCACCCCTACGGCAGTCAAGTTTGAAGGCATTGCTCCATGGATTCATAAGTATTTCGTAAGTAATTCATAAGCTCCCTAAACATAAGTGATTGTTATATATGTGGGGAAACTAACATGATGACCAATGGCCCTGGGGAGCAAGGTAACTCAACTTAAACCAGCCATATGATGAGAACACACATACAACAAGTAGGTCTATTTGGGAATTAAAAATCTCCATAATTGGTAACATTTGCATAACCCAAAAAGGGGAAGATTACAATACAGATAGATGTAGGAGACCTAGTTTGCAAACATGCAAACAGACAATGGAACTAAAAGTAGCACTCATTGGTGATCTGGAATCAACCGAACAGCCCCAGAAAATCCATATGCCAACTTTAGCACTAGCACCCTGTCGTATTTGTGGTCTCAAGTTACAAATCAGGCTTGGAAAGCCCTAAGTGGGTTATATTGGATCTGTGGGAGGAGAGCATACACTCACCTCCCTCAAGGCTGGACAGATACCTGCACCTTGAGAACCATCCACCCCTTCCTTTTTCCTCTTACCCCTGCAGAAAGGAGAAACCTTGGGAATTCCTGTATATGAGTCGGCCAAGTCCCAATGGAGTTTACAAATAGGGAATTTGAAGGATACTGAATGGCCCCCAGAAAGAATTATTCAATATTATGTCTCAGCCACCTGGGTAGAGGATGGAGTTGGGCTATCTAACCCCAATTTATATGCTTAACAGGATTATTAGATTGCAGGCTGTATTGGAAACAATGACTAATGAAACTGCTCAAGTTCTCAGCCTCCTAGCAAAACAGTACACAGGTACGGGCATCCAAAACATAGAAAAGGATGGAATCCTCCCAAACTCATTTTATGAAGCAAGCATAACCTTAATACCAAAACCAGGAAAAGATATCACCCAAAAGGAAAACTACAGACCAATATCCCTCATGAATATAGATGCAAAAATCTTCAACAAAATCCTAGCCAATAGACTCCAACAACATATCAA
>NW_006921658.1:10359884-10380187 GCF_000298275.1 Orycteropus afer afer
TTCCATAGTGATACTGCCTTGGAAACCCAAGGAGGGGTCGCTATGAGTCGGGGCCGACTCGATGGCACATAACAACAACAGCAACATATATTATGGCTTCATAGATATAAACCACTGAACTAAAGTCTAGAACAAATTATTCAGGAAGAAACTGAGGATCCCTAAAATTTAAATGGAAAGAAGGAGCCTCAAAGAGAGGAGTGACGCAGGACATACTCAGCTTGTAAAACAAAAGAAAGTGGAAAATTCCTCTACTGGTACTCACCCTCTCTCTCACCCTCTCTCCTTCTGCTTCTTCCCCTCATGTGCTTTTTCTGCTTCTGTAAAACTGCTGGCTTGCATTCATCAAAAATGACCAATTACCTCACACCCCATAAATCCCGGAAACAAGAACTTATAAAAGCACCACGTGGCCTTTGTTCGGAGCTCAGTCTCTGGATGTAAATCCACTGAGCTGGGTGTCGACACAATAAAAGTCCTTCCTTTTTTACCATCCTGCTTGGTGTTAGCATTTCCCTTGGCAACTCTGGTAACATTTCAGACAGAACAAGGGGACACTGTATCATTTAAAATCAAGAAGGAGGTGCATCAGTGTTGTATCCTTTCACCATATTTATTCAATCTATATGCTGAGCAAATAATCTGAGAAGCTGGACTATATGAAGAATGTGGCATGAAGATTGGAGGGAGAATCATTAACAAGCTGCAATACACTGATGACACAATTCTGTTTGCTGAAAGTAAGGATGACTTGAAGCATTTACTGATGAAAATTGAAGAATACAGTCTCCAGTATGGATTATATCTCAATACAAAGAAAACAAAAATCCTTACAACTGGACCTATAAGCAGCATCATGATAAATGGAGAAAAGATTGAAGTTGTCAAAGACTTCACACTGCTTGGTTCTACAATTGGCATCAATAGAAGCAGCAGTCAGGACATCAGACGACATATAGCATTGGGCAAGTCAGCTACAAAGGATCTCTTTCAAGGGCTGAGGAGCAAAGATGTCTCCTTGAGGACTAAGGTGTGCCTGACACAAGCCGTGATATTTTCAATCACCTCATATGCATGTGAGAGCTGGACAATGAATAAGGAAGACCAAAGAAGAATTGATGCTTTTGAGTTGTGATGCTGGTGAAGAATACTGAAAGTATCATGGACTACTAAAAGAACTAACAAATCTGTCCTGGAGGAAGTCCAGCCTGAATGCTCCTTGGAAGGGAGACTGGCCAGACTTTATCTCACCTGCTTTGGTCATGTTATCAGAAGGGACCATTCCCTGGAGAAGGTTGTCATGCTTGGTAAGGTGGAGGATCTACAGAAGAGGGGAAGGCCCTCAATGAGATGGATTGACACAGTGGCTGGGGCAATGGGCTCAAGTATAGCAAGGATCATGGAGCTGGCACAGGACCAGGTGGTGTTTCATTCTGCTGTGCATAAGTTGCTATGAATAAGAGGATTTGATGGCACCTAACAACAACAACTGCCATCGAGTAGTTTCCAACTCATAGCAACCCTCATTGGGTTTTCGAGGCTGTAAATCTTTATGGAAATAGATTGCCCCATCTTCCTTCTGCAGAGCAGTTGGTGGGTTTGAACCACTGAACCTTCCAGTTAGCAATCAAATGCCTTATCCACTATGCCACCAGAGCTCCTTTATACTCATACATCTATTCCATCCTTTGTAATGACAAATAAAAGGAAAATAATAGCATCTTATATATGTATATTGCTTTACTGCTTACTTAAGCACTTTCACAACGCCGATTTCATTTGATCCTGACAGTAATCTTTTGAAGCAGCCAAGGAAGGTTATTATTAATCTCATTTTATAGATGAGGAAACTGAGACCCAGATTAAATTAGTTAGGTAGTGCTCTGTAGGGGACTACTGAAGGACTAAGTGTGGCCAAGGATAGAACAATTTTCTAATACAGAGATTCAGGATTAAAGCCAAGGCTTCAAGTTTGGGTTCTAAAGGAGAGCCTGAAGGCAAATTGGCATGATAGTACAAGAACATTCACAGGGATCCTGAGGTGAATATTCTCTGCAAATAGGGATTGGGGTGGGCAGCATCAAGACAGGTATTACAATTTATAATGTCATTGCTATGAACAAGGAGAAGTGAGCGGAATGAAATAGAAGTTCAAGAAAACTTAAGAAAAGTCACAGAGGCAAATAGCTTGAGCTCTGCTTTTGTCTACTCAAAGAAAGAAAGAAAATGAGAAAAAATAGTAAAGCAAATATTCTTGGGAGTTTGTTCACCAAAAATTACCAAGTATTTCTTATCTCTCCACAAGATGTATGCGAATTATTCCAGAGGACGTAAATATCTATCCATGTGTGTACTTTCATATATGCATACATGTCCAGGCGCACACACATGAGCACACTCTTCTATGCTAAACTATTAGTGAGTATTTATGTATTTTTGTGGTATAGGAGGTTTTCTAAGCATGACGTCAAAGGAAACATTATGAAGGAAAGATTCACTTTCGTTGTCCAACCCTTCAGCTGCTGTCCGGAGTTCAGAGATCATATCTAATATCTTGCCTGTTCCATCAATTTCTAGTTAAAATCATCCCTCCATATCCATGGGGGATTGGTTTCAGAACCCCTGCAGATATAAAATCTGCATACGCTCAAGTCCCATATATAAATTAGTGTAATGTTTGCATATAACCTGCACAATCCTCCCGTGTACTTCAAACCATCTCTAGATTACTTATGATACCTACAACACCAAAACCCAACTCATTGTCATCACTTCCCTTCTGACTCATAGTGACCCCTATTGGGTTTCCAAGGCAGTAAATCTTTAGGGAAGTAGATTGCTCCACTTTCCATCTGGGGAGTGGCTGCTGGGTTTGAACCGTCAACCCTCTGGTTACCAGTCAAATGCCTTAGACACTGCCACCAGAGCTCTTTCTATGATACTTGATACAAGGTAAATTGTATGCAAATCTGTCTTAGCCTTTGAAGGATTGTTTTTACCCCTTAATTGCTACCTCATCCCCCCAGCCACCCCTATCTCCAATACTCTATTTTCAAACTGCAGTTGGTTGAATCTGTCTGTGGATGCAGAACCCACGATATGGAAGGGTACTGCTGGCATTGCTGCAGGGGTGCAAGAGGAAGGGAGGAAGGTGCAAGAGGCAGGGAGGGCTGGGAAAGGGGAGGCAGAGGGAGGGGAGGGGAGGTGGTAAGGGAGGAGGAAAGGTGGTGAGGGAAGGGGAGAAAAGGCAGGGAGGAGGGGAAGGTGAGGTGAGGAGGAGGGAGAGGGGAGGCAGGGAGGGCGGTGGCACTGAGAATGTGACCTGTTATGCTACCATCTTGCCCTTCTTCCAGGAAAAGATTTATTGATATGATTACACAAAAAATTAAACGTTTCTCCCTCTTAAGTCAAAATAAAACTGAATGTCACAAAAAAAGGACAAATTGGAAAAATATTTGGAAAATATATGTCTGAAAAAGAGGTATTGCTTTATATTAAAAAAAAAATCTAACAAATGATTGATAATGATAATAATAATAACATAATAATAAAATAAGGAGCTCTTGTGGTGTAGTGGTTAAGGCGTTTGGCTGCTAACCAAAAGGTTAGTGGTTTGAACCCACCAGCGCTTCTCAGAAGAAAGATGAGGCAGTCTGCTTCCCTAAAGATTAATGGCATGAGAAATCCTATGGGGGTCTCCATGAGTCAGAATGGACTGGATTGCAATGGGGTTTTTGTGTGTGTGTGTGTGAGTTTTTAATAATAAAATGAGCTCTTTATTTGATTAGCATTAGTAGGTAATTCATATCAGAATATGTATATCAGAATTCATACATGTATATGGAGCTCTGTTGGCATAGTTGACAGGCATTTGGCTGCTAACCAGAAGGTCAGAGATTCAAACCCACCAGCTGCTCTGCAGAAGGAAGATGGGGCAACCTACTTTGGTAAAGATTTACAGCCTCGGGAACATAATGGGGTCTCTATGAGTCGGAATTGAGTTGATGGCAGTGAGTCAATAAGCATAGGAAAAATGTTCCACCCTTGTTTGTGATTGTATGACTCTACACTAAATAAATTTATTTTATTGATTTGGGAAAATGGTATAAGAAGTGTATAAAAGAGTTTACAAAATCTTATGTTTAGAATTGTTCTTTTTTTGTGCACATCACAGTTCTGGAAGAACAGTGGTACTGCGATGTAAATTGTAGTTACCTGTAGGCAGAAGAATTATGGATATTTTCCCATTTTCTTTTCCCTTATTTTTAAAATAATGAGCATGAATCACTTTTATAATAAAGAAAACAAATTTGGCCAGCATACCTATGAGCAGGAACCTAACTTCCTATTACACAATTGTTTTTATTTAAAAATCCTATTTGATTTACAGCATTTGGATTTTCAAGCCCCATTTCAGGAACACAATCTGCCATGAAATGAGAAGACTTTGCACACTCTATTTGAATAAATAATTTGAGTTGGCGAGTTCCCCACCTGGTGTTCCTGCCCTACAGTGTAATTCAGAGTTACCTCCTGGCTTCCTAGCAATAATTACTCTACTAGAAAAAGAGGTACCTAGACTATTATATAAACAAACAGCATAATCATAAATGGAACCTTCTCGAATTTGGTATGTTGCCTATTTTTTTCTCAGCAACATTAGATTTAAGTATATTTTGTATATGCCACATTAGAAACATAGAAGTTTTAGAGAAGTCATACATAGGGGTCAGATTTAGAAATCTGATGCAACCAATTTCCTCCCTCATTACAGACCCTTTTTTCTTTAGTAAGCTTGCCCCAGGCATCCCCATATACTCAGCCCCATTGACATGCACAGCCTGCTACACACACTATTGTTTAACCAGATATGGATAAAAAGATAAGAGAAAATATTCCCACCATCAGTCAAATGGATAAAACCAGAACCCAAACAAAAGACAATTTGACAAAACTTTGTTTTGTGCCTCTAAATATTCCAAAAAGTCAGATCACACTCATTGGAGAAGGGTAAATCTGACATCATTTAATCAAAAAACTGATCTCACTGCCATAGGTCAACACTGACTTATAGCAATGCACAGGACAGAATAGAACGGCCCCATAGGGTTTCCAAGGCTGTAAATCTTTACAGAAGCAGACTGCCTCTTCTTTCTCCCACAAAGTGGCTGGTGGATTTGAACTGTCAACCTTTTGGTTAACAACTGAATGCTTCAATGCTATGCCACCACAGCTCCTCTACATCTTTTTTTTTTTTTTCTTTTGAAAAAGGAGACCTTTAATTCTGAGAACATTCTTAGTTTTCAAGGCCTCTCATGCAAAAGAAGACATTTCATCTTAGTGAAAGTCAAGATAACAACTAGCATTTAAAAGGTCAACCAGTTATGCGTTTCCTAAATGTTGATAGTTCAAACCCACCAGATCTCTGAGGAAGAAAAAGTGGCAATTTGCTTTAGTGAAGATTACAACCAAGAACACCCTATAGGCAATTCTGCTCTTTGCACATGGAGTCACTACAAGTTTGAATTGACCCGATGGCAGTGTCAGATTACCCAATAAGCAAGGTAAGTACATGCTTACTTGTGGTTATTTACTAATCTGTAGTGAACTATTTCACATTTTTTTTCACCACATCAAAGATTCTGCTTCCAAGTATGGCTAGCATCTATCTCTCTCCCAACCACATTTCACATTCCTACAGAACGAAAGCCTCTTTAAATTTACAATTCCCAGTAGGAATGGAGTACCCAGTAAGCAAGGTTAATACTATCTTACTTGCATTTACTTACTAATCCGTAGTGAACAGTTTCACATGGTTTTCACATTTGATGTAGTGAAAATGTTCACTCCAGATTAGTAAGTAAGCACAAGGAAGACCAGACTTACTTTGCTTATTGGGTAATCCACCCCTGCTCATTGGTACCCAGTAACAACAACCACCCCCAACAGGGTAAAAATAAAAGTTGGCCATAAGAAGAAATCATCAGCATCTGTGTTGTGTATCCTGACTGAAATAGAAATGTTTGTGTTCTTGATATATGCAATATATTACTTTGCATATTTGGGCTGTTGGTCACTATCATTTTTCACAGTCAAATCCCCTCTGTATCATTGCCCCTAAAAATAGGAAGGACCCTTTCCTAGGGGAAAGAGATTTCTGTTTTTATTCACATCCAGATATTCCACTGGGGCCACGAGTGTGTGCACTCCTATATATGGAAAAGATGGAATGAGGTGCACTGTGAGGATCTCATGTAGAACCCAGATTAAAATGTTTCCCTGGATCTGGCAAAACCTGGTCAGTAGCAGTGGGAGATATTTCATAACAGCAATGATGATGCCATCTCACACTTTTCATCTTCAAAGCATTTTACAAACAGTAATTAGTTCCTATAATACTCATGAGCTAAGTAAGTAAACATCATTATCCCCATTTTATAGATAGAGAAACTGAGGTGAAGTAGCCAAGCAAATGGCCCAAGGCCAAAAGAAGACAGTTTCAAAGCACGGATCATAGGGAAGAAGCTACTGGTGTCTGCTCATTCCCTTTGGCTTACACCACCCGTGCCTGTGTCAGGGAAAAGTAGCCACAGAGCTGAAGGCAGACAGAGGCCCAGGGCAGGATCTCCTGGCAGTCCCAATGCCGGCCTCGCCATCCTGTGGAAATAAATGAATGCTGTTATTCATCGTGTGGGCAGTTTGTGGGCATTCACTTTGAGATCCCTTGCAAAATAACAACAAAAAACCCATTGAGAGTCCTTTCTCCTTGGACCACGTATTTCCTGAGTTTTTCCTTGAAATCAGGGGATGATTGGTACATGAACGCCCTCAGGAAACAGCAGAATTCAGCCCACCCGACAATTCCTGGGAGGCTACGTTCAGAAATGTGACCACAGACCAGGCTACGCTGTAGGAACCTTCTCCTATGGGGTTCTTGGCCAAGACTCCTTCACAAGACATTTAATAGCCATCTGGCTGGGTTCACACTGGAGCACTTTATCTGGTTGCCTTCTCACTGTAGGCCTCCCTTCTGACTCCTTGGGCCCAAGATGGATGCATCTCAAGCAACCAGCAATTAGGCTGAAACCTTATTTGAATGTTGACAGAGGCAGGAATCAAAATAAGGGTGGCTTATCAAGTGTGGTAGTTAAGGTTGTTGTCAACTTGGCTGGGCCTGGTTGAGTGGCTGGGCAGCTGGATGTAGTTATTCCCCATCGTGAGATTGACAATCAATTCCATGGTGGAAGCTACTGGAACAGCTGAGTAGATGCTTTAGAGATGTTTCCAGTATATAAGAAGCAGCTTTGAGGAAGGTCTCTAGCTTTTTGGCATACTTGAACCCTCCATGTAGCCGAGTCTTCATTTGGCAGCCTGCCATGCTCTGTCAATGTTGGGACTTTTAATGAATTTAGATCAATGGCCTGCCATGTGGTTTGGTAATAGCAAGACTGTGCCTGTTCACTTCTTGACCTTGAATTTGTCAGCTTCAGCAGCCAGCAGCTACCTCTAGCTTCAGTGGACCAGGAGCAAGAGGCAGAGCTGAAACCCAAGGTTGAGAGGCTTTCACCCAGCCCCTAGAGCCTGGCATCTGGAACTCAGACTTCTAACCTCCAAAATGGTAAGAGAATAAACTCCTGTTTGCTAAAGCTATCGCATTTGTGGTATTTCTGTTAGAGCAGCACTAGGTAACCAAAACATCAAGTGATGGACTTTGTTTCAGTGACACAAAAGTTGTTGTTGTGTGTCCATTGAGTGGATTCCAAATCATAGCAACTCTATATGAGAGAGAACTTCCGCATAATGTTTCCTTGGTTACATTCTTTACAGGAGCAGATCGGTGGGTCTTTTCTCTTGTGACAAGAGCGCTGGTGGCTCAAACCACAGACCTTTCTGTTAGCAACTGAGTTCTGAACCATTGTCCGTCCATGGCTCCTTGAGGCAGAAAGAGCTGAGCAAACTACTATGGCACTCCAGAGCTTAATATTACCCAGACCACCCTGCTAGACAGCAACCCAAGTGGCAGTCCCACACTGGCCTCAAGGACTTACTTACCAAGCACTGCTTCCAATTTTTTTTTCCACATATCAAAAAAAAAAAAATCTATTTCCTACTTTGCACCTCCCCACCCACAACTTCAGATTTCCTTCAGCAGTCTAAATGTTGCCCTGACCACCCACTTCACATTTGTGGTAAATCAAGAGGCTGCTGCTTTAAGCATTATCTAGATCACGGTGGTGTCATGACTTGGCCCTTAATGAGAGCTAATAGCCTTTGAAGTACTGAAGCAAACATACCAAATAGTTATACCATTCATCTCTATTCTCCCATTTTGGCTTGAGATCTTGGCTCCAATTTGGAAGAATGTGTCCTACATTCTTTCTCTTTGCTGCCCTTCTTGATTCTCCAGCAAGATCACAACGTTTGGAAAGTCTCTTAGAAAGGTTTGGCTCAGAGAACACAGTAACGGCACTGCCAGTGTCAGCCATGCCCCAGTGAGCCATGATGTTGCACCTCCTGCAGCATCTGACTGGCCCCACTCACCTCTTTCACTTCTCAGCTGCTGTGAACACAGTTGAGTGTTCCATTGCTTTATATAGTTTATACCTGGTCTCCAAAAAAGTGTGAAGTACTACTCTCCAGCAGATTTGGTGAAGGAAGAAGCCCCCAGTATTGAGTAAGGCCCATATCATGAGTTTGTTGTTGTTACCAGATGCACTTGAGTAGGCATCCACCGCATGATGATCCCATGCATAATGGGATGGGACCATTGTGAGCCATAGGATTTTCATTGGCTGATTTTTCAGTAGTTTGCCAGGTCTTTCTTCATAATCCGTCTTAGTATGGAAGCTTTTCTAAAACCTATTTAGCATCATAACAAAGTACAAGCCCCCACTAACAGATGTGTGGTGACTGCACATGTGGTACATTGGCTGGGAATCGAGCCTGGGTCTCTTGCATGAAAGGTAAGAAATCTACCACTGAACCACTACTGCCCTCATATTATGAATGCATAGATGATGTTAATCAGATCAAGCAACACTGCAATCAAGAGTAGCCTTCCTTGTTCCACATAATTACAAAAAATTAACAATTCTAATGCCAATTAAAGGAAACCTGGGGGCACAATGGTTATGCACTTGGCTACTAACTGAAAGGTTGGTGATTCTAACCCATTCAGTGGTTCTGAAGGAGCAAAGACCTGGTGACCTGCTCCCATAAAGATTACAGCCTAGGAAACCTATGGGGTAGTTCTATTCTGCCACATGGGGTCACTGAGTCAAAATCAACAATGATGGCAATTAAGAAAGACTGAATGATATGGTTATAATAATCCCTTGGTTCCTTGATTCCTGAGCAGGCAAAATTACCCCATCCAACCAAAGAATAAGTTAAGGCCACAGGAGAGTATTTCTCCAAACCCTCTGAATGGATTCCATTTCCCCTCCCACAGTGAGATTCCCTCACCGGCCCTACAGTTGGGAGTGTTCCAGATTCAGACACTACCCTCTCATTTTTTCACTCCACAGTGGCACACTCCAGGTGAATATTGCAGAGAAGATCAGAACAGAGCAGCATAACTTCTCACCACATAAAAGAGGCAGAGGATCCGGCTAGCTGCCAATGCGCCGGCTCAGTGACAAAGCACGTCGCACCTTAGATTTGAAGTTCATAAATAGTTCCACAATGTTGATACTTCAGGGAGATGGTGGGTGGAAGTTGGATTTCTCTTTCTCCAACTCTGTAATTAATTTATCCAGCAATGTGGCTATAATGAGGCCAGGAAGAGAAAAAGAACTGCTTGGGGGGCTGTCTGTGGTTTTTTTCTCAGAACTGATTGGATACTGTTGGGTTGGAGCTGCAGCCTAGAAGTGAATGAAACCAAAACTCTATGTGTGTGTGCGCGCGTGTGTGGTGCTTGGTATGTGTGTATGAGCCGATGGTACATATGGCACATGGTGGAGGGTAATGTGTGGTGGTGTGCCTGTGTATGTGTGTAAAGTATTGTATATGTGCTGTGTGTGCAATATGATATGTGTGTGCATGTGATGTGGTATCTGTGTGGTGTGTATCACATGTGTGGTACAACTGTATGTAGTATCTACACATGTGATCTGAGAGTGTTGTGGGGCAGGTATGTGTGTGTGTGGTGTGTGGTGCATATATATGTGTAGTGTGTGTATACGCAATGCAAGGGTATGAGGTGTAGTATGTGTGTGTTGTAATGTGGTATGTATGGTATACATATATATGATGCATGTGAGGGAGGTATGATGTGTGTGTGTGTGCATATATATGTGTGGTATGTGTGCATTGCAATACAAAGGTGTGAGATGTGATGTGTGGTGTAGTGTGGTATGTGTATGTTTATTATGTGGTGTGTGTGTGTTATATGTGGGGGGTGTGTGTGTGTATGATGTGTGTGTGTATGTGTGATGCATGTGCAGGATGCATATGTGTACTTAGCCAAGAAGCTCTTGTGTGGACAGGCCCAGGCCTTAACTGTTTGATGTTAGCATAGAAGTATCTTCATGAAGCTGGCTCACCCCCACCCCCTCACTCTCAGGAGCACTAAATCTCAGCACAGGAAAAAAGCACTGCTACAGCACCACACCCATGAGCCCCTGGGGGAAAGGTTTGATGTTAAGGATGTTTAACTGGATTCTACCAGGTTCTGCCTGTGCCTGGGGCTGCACTGCACAGCACAGATGTAATTTGCTGGAGTTCAGAGAGCACAAGAAGGGGAGTTCATGACACCCTTTCTAAAGTAGTCCTGTCTTTCCTTTGTTCCGGGTTCAAGCCTCAGCTCTGACATTTCCCAGCCGGGTGGACAAGTTAAATAACTTGTCTAACCCCTGCTTTTGAAATCTATATAAAAATAAAAATAAAGACATAATAGCATATTCTTCCTGGGATGTGAATTTAACAAAAATAATGCCTCACAGTGTTATTGTTTCCCAGTCATTGGGGAAAGGGGTGTGAGTTTGCTTGAGAATTTGAATTCTTTGGCTTTCTTTTGACATCTGAGATTTGGGGTACTTATCTCATTCTCTAAAAGCCTTCATCAGCAATAATATGAACAGATGGCTAGATCTTGTCTTGGGTTCTGGGTTTTAACACTTGTGAGTAGCACTTTCAGACCTAGGGACAGTAATTCAACTCCCTAGTCTCTATGGTTGGAAAGGGAGTAAACATGTATTTTTTGGACATATAAACCACTTACCAGGGCAAATGCTTTGTCAGGAAGCATTCAAGAAATGGATAGGGGCATGTGTTTTCAAATTTCTGCCCACCAACTGTTGTGTAACCTTGGGCAAATGACTTAACTTCTATGAACCTCAAGGTTTTCTGTACCTCAGAGTTTTCTGAATCTCTCAATTAGAGATAATAGTAACAACTCATTCATAAAATGAGAATTAAATGAGATAGTGAATAATAATTCATAGTGCCAAGCACATAGCAGTCTCTGGGTGGAACAAATGGTTAATGCATTCAGCTGTGAGCACAGAAGTTGGAGGTTCAAGTCCACTAAGAGGTACCTCAGAAGTAAATCCTGGCAATCTACTTCTGAAAGATCATCACAGCCATTGAAAACTCTATGAAGCACAGCTGTGCTCTGATACACATGAGATCTCCATAAGTTGGCATCAACTCAACATCAAATGGTACTGGTATTAGTAATACATAGTAAGTGGTTGAAAAAGTTTTACAAGACAATTGTCCTATTATTCTGGGTAGGCTCTATATCCATACACAGAAGGAAAATCAGACAGATAAAGTACTTTGCCCCAAATCACTCTGGGTAATGGACCTGGCTGTCTAACTCAAGTCTGTCTTGCTAGCACACTGTCAGACCACACTCTTTGCCCCTACTTCCATCGCATCATTCTGCCTGCTCTTGTAGCCTTTGGTGGTCTCTCCACAGGACACCACTGAGTGCCAGAGACACGGTCATCCAATTAAGCTTAGTTCTGAAAATACATCAGGAAGAAAGAAGACTGAAATAAGAAGGAACTGTGTGCAGACAAAATGAGATTACTTCCTCCAGTACGAACTGAAAACCCCCTGGCTTGGTTTTGTAGATTGATAGAATTCTACATGATGTTTTGGGTTGGAGAATTTGTTGAGTAAAATCAAACATGACAGCAGGATATGATAATTACCCTCTTCATAAGAGAACTCACTATGCCTTTGCATAGGTTATTCCCTCTTCTAGGAACACTCTTCCTCTTGCTGCTATCACAGCCCCCACGGCCCAGGACCTCTAACAACTCTCTGCTCTCACCCCACTTTGAATACACCTCTCTTGTAGCTTTTATCGCATTGATCCAATTATTTGTTTATATGTCTGTTCCCTGCCCCTGAATTGTGCATGACCAAAACAAGCATCCTGTTCCACTCATCGTTGATTCTCCAACACCTGGCAGGAGCACCTGATGAGAAAACACTGCCAGGACATGGTGTAGATGCTTCATTTGTTTATGCAACACAGGCAGTCTTGGTGAGCATTGACATCACCCAAGCACGGTGCTGATGCTCTTGGTACAAAGCAGAGTAGGCCAAAGGCTCAGGCGTATGAGATGTGCATCAGCCAGGGGCTATGTAGAAAACCAGAGACCTCTTTAAGTGTTCATCCAGACCAAAAAAACTCACTGCTGTTGTGTCAATTCTGATTCATAAAAACTGTAGGACAGAGCAGAGCTACTCCATAGGATTTCCAAGGCTGTAAATCTTTATGGAGGCAGATTACCACACCTTTCTCCTGCTTAATTGTTCACAGTGAGAATCTCATGCAAGGAATTGGTTTCACAAGAGTTGGAGGAACTAAGAGGCCACATAGAAGAAAGAAGAAAACCAAGGGGAGGAAGAAAAACAACTCCAAACCCACTGCATTGAGTAGGACATAGTGGAAAGCCCCATAGAGTTTCCAAAGCTGTAAACCTTTACAGAAGCAGACTATCTCATCTTTCTCCTATAGCGTGACTGGAGGGTTCCAACTGAACTTTCAGTTCACAGCCAATTGCCTTAACCACTGAGCCACCAGAGCTCCTGAAGAAAGGAGAAGTAAACTAGAAATTTGTAACAGCAGGGAGCCACTACCATCCCCAGGCTGGAGAAACAAAGGAAGGAGATGAGAGTCCCTAGACCTCAACAGCAAAGGCAACTTGACAGAGGATGGAACCACAGAGGGCCTATACTCTGGGGGCAGGAGCCATAGGTGAGATACAGCCAATGCTGGAGACAAAGAGTGTGCTGAACAATACTTTGCTTCTCCTTCCACTCTCCAATCACTAGCCAGAATCTCTCATTGGCCTAACCCAGCTGGAAGGGCAGCTGAGACAGGAGCCTGGCAAATGCCTATTGTGGGGGTCAGCCCCTTTCTGAGAGCAAAGCTTGGGAAGGATGGGGAACAAATCTGAGGATGAACAGACCCAGCGTCAGCACTGTTGTTAGGTGCCGTTGAGTTGATTTCGACTATAGTGACCCAATGTGACAGAAGTCTGTAGAGTTTTCTTGGCTATAATCTATATGGAAGCAGATCTCCAGGTCGTTGTCCCACAGAGCTGCTAAATGGATTCAAACTACCAGCCTTTCAGTTAGTATTTGAACACCTAACATCAGGGTTCCTAGTGTACAGCACACATGTACTATATTGCACTTTACAAAAGTAGGGCTACTTTGCAAGGGATTCCTGGCCAAGCTGAGATTGGGCTGAAGTGGTAAATGTCAAAGTCACATAAACTCACTGGTTTCAGGACAGATATGTGGATTCGTTAGTTATAGATTACCACAAGTTTGGTGGTTTAAAACAACACTCCTTTGTTATCTCACAGTTCCAATGAGCACAGCCTAACTGGGTTCTCTGTCCAGAGTCTCATAAGGCTGTAATCAAGAAGTTAGACAAGGTGTATTTTCATCTAGAGGAGAATTCACTTCTAGTCTCATGCAGGTTGTTGGTGGAATTAATTTCCTTGTGGCTTTATGACTACAGGCATCAGCTTTTGCTGGCTGTAATCTGGAGGCCATCCTCAGGTTTTGTTTTTTATTTGTTTAAAAACATTTTATTGTGGTTTAGGTGAAAATTTACAGAGCGAATTGGTTTTCCATCCAACAATTCATACACATCTTGTTTTGTGATATTGATTACACTCCCTACAATGTAACAGCACTCTTCCCACTTCCTCCCTGTGTTTACTGTTTCAATTTGTCCCTTTATTCCTATCCTTTCCTGCCTTCTAAGCTTTATTTTTGAGCAAATGCTGCCCTTTAGATCTTGTATCTTGATTGTTCTTAGAAGCATGCACCTCTCTGATGTTAATGTTTACCTTATAGTCCTATCTAGTGTTTGGCTGAAAGGTGAACCACAGAGGTAAGTTCAGTTCCAGGCTTAAGGGTGTCTAAAGGCCATGTTGTTGTTGTTGTTATGTGCCGTCGAGTCAGACCTGACTCATAGCGACCCCTCCTTGGGTTTCTGAGGCAGTATCACTAGGGAAGTAGATTGCTAAGGACAGTGTTATGAATGTTTTATCTTCTGGCTCAAAAGGTTAGAGTTAAAATTTATGAACATAGTAGTTAGTGAAAGTTCAGAAATGCAATAAAATTTTACTAGAGCAAATTTCATTCCAAATGAAACCTTAACTTTTAATTTGGACTATCCAAATATATATTAAAAACTGTAATATTTATCAAGCCCTTTGAACAAGCTATTCAAATTCTAGGAATTTATTCAAAGAAAAGTTTCTTGAGTATGTGCAAAATTTACACAAAGATGTTAAACACAGCATTTTTTATAATTGCAAAACACTGGAAACAATCTATTGTCACATAACAGGGTATTGGCTAATTAAATCTATGATACATTCATGCAATATAATATTATGGAGCTTTGAAAACAAGAAGATAGGAGAATATTGAAGTGCATGAAAAAATGTGTGTTCATATGTATGTGTGTGTGTGTGTAGGTGTGGATGTGTTAAATGAAAAAGAAAATATATATAAGTGTTTTTCATATATAATCCTAAGAAGGAGAAAGGGTCTTAATACAGCATATACACCAGGATCCTATTTTGTATTTGCTTTGTTGGATCAAAGACCAGAAAGATTTACACAGAATTGAAATAGTGATGATAGTTTTGGGTAATTAGATTAGGTGTTATTTTTATTTTGCCTTATATTTAATACACTTTCTATCATAAATATTTATAGCTTTATAATAATAAACAATTCTATTTTTATATATCTAACTTCCCATAATCAAACATTTGGAACACAAGGCATATGGAAAACAACCTTACAGATTATTATTTTTTCAGAATACTATTATGGAAAGACATAAATATGGGTCATGGTTCTCCTATTTGCTAACTCTGTTACCTCCAGCAAATCACTTACCCTCACTAACTTCAGTTTCCTCAAGTGTAAAAGGAAATACCATTCACTCTATCTAGCTCACAGCAGTGATTGCTGTAATGACTAAATAACATGGTGTGGAGAATGGATTTGCTAAATTGTAAGGATGAATAACTAAGTATTTTTCCCTATGATTTATTAAAATTAAATAAGCTATGTCAGTGTTGTCATTGAACATTACTCTGTGAGGAATTTCTCCCCAAGACTATGTTGAATTGTCATCTAATTTGATATTTGACTGGAGGTCACTGCTTCTGAACGTTAAGTCTTCTTTACCTTTTAGCTAGTGCTTTGGTTCTCCAGTGCTGCTCTAACAGAAGATACCACAAATTGGTGACTTTAACAAACAGGAGTTTATTCTCTTACAATTTTGGAGGCTAGAAGTCTGAGTTCAAAGTGCCACGCTCTAGAGGCTGGGTGAAAGCCTCTCAACCTTGGACTTCAGCTCTGCCTCTTGCTCCTGGCCCACTGAAGCTCGAGTCTTTCTTTACTCAGGCAGTTGCTGGCTGCTAAGGCTGACAAACCCAAGGTCAACAATTAAAACGGCATAGTCCCAATATTACCGAACCACATGGCAGGCCATTGATTCAAGTCAATTAAGAGACCCAAGTTCAGGAGGACATTGTTATTGTTGTTATGTGCCGTAGAGTCTGCCCCAACTCATAGTGACCCCTCTTTGGGTTTCTGAGGTGGTATCACTACGGAAATAGATTGCCCAACCTTTCTTCCGAGGAGTGGCTGGTGGGTTTGAAGGGCCAGCCTTCTGGTTAGCAGTCAAGTGCCTTAGGCACTATGCTACCAGAGCTCTGCAAATCAGGAGGACATTGTGCTGAGTGAAATAAGTCAATCATAGAAGGATAAATATTGTATTAGTCTGTTACTGTAAATGTCAAGGAAAGGTTTATCTATGGAAGGAAATTTCCTTTGTTAGTTACCAGGGGTGGGAAGGGAGAGGAGGGAATACTGTTAGATAGATAGAGATAATTATTGATTTGGGTGAAGAAAAGGGCAATTTACCAAATGTGAGTGATCAACATGGTGGCACTGAGGAAGAGGAAGACATAGAGAGGTACATGGGAGGTACAGACAACAAAGATGAACTCTTTTGCACATACAGTACTGCATTGTCAGTGAAAGCAAACATGGGTATATGGGTGGATAGATGGGTGGACAGGCTGAACTATTAGGCATGTCTATGCAGCAGGGAGTGTACCCAAGACCATGTATAGGGTTGGCAGACAATGGTCCTAGAAGGGTATTTGTATGATCTGTAAGAATTCCCAGGTGTATAGTAGAGCTGACAAGGGACAAGATTGTAGTCACTTCTTGGTCACAGCCAGCTACCCAGAGGGAGTGAGTAGTTGAACTGGGGGGTTTGGGACCATAGTTGCAGGGGACATCATGCTCAATTGACATAACATACTACACAAAACATTGTTCCACCTCCTACATTGGCGAGTAGCAACAGGGATCTTAAAAGCTTGCAAGCAGCCATCTAGATGCAATGATGGGTCTCTCCTCATTCAGATCAAAGAAGAATGAAGACAACCAAAGATTCATGGAAACAGTTAGTCCTAGTAACTGGTACACCATACGATCTGCAGCCTATATGACTATGAGACCAGAAGAACTAGCTGGTGCCCAGCTACCACTGTCAAGCACTCGGAGAGGGATCTATGTAGAAGATCCTGGATAGAGAGGGAGAACAATGTGGAATAAAACTCAAAATCATTTGAAAAAAAAAAGGGGGGGGGATCAGATTTGCTGGTCTGATGGAGCCTGGTGGAACCACTGAGACTATGGCCCCTAGCTGCCCTTCAGGTCTGGAATTGAACCCACACCTATGGCTTCCAGCCAAACAAAAGACAAGCATATGAGTTGAACATTTACCTCAGGTAGATACACTTTTTGGAGAGAACCAATCATGGGAGAATAGAAGGGCTGTGTACACAGAGAGAGACAGTTCAGGAGGCAGGAGTGCATGGAGGGAAGGACACAGGGAAGATGTAACTATCAGGAGGAAGTGGGAAGGGAGCTGTTGCATTGGGGTAAATTGTAGTCAATGTCATGAGATAAAGTGTATGTGAACTGTTGTATGAAAAGTGAATTTGCTCTGTAAACTTTCACCCAAATCACACACACACACAAAGAATGGTGCAAGGACACAACCAAAAAAAAAAAAAAGAGTCCCAAGTTCAGCAGACAGCATGGCAGGCTGCTGAACAAAAACTCAGCTACATGCAGGATCCAAGTGTGCCAAAAGCTGCAGACCATTCCCAAAACTTCTCCTTATGTACTAGAAGCAGACCACATCCCTAAAGCAGTTACTCAGCTGCTTGCAGCTGATTCCACCATGGAGTTAATTGCTAGTCTCATCATGGAGAATAAGTATAACCAGCTGCCCAGCCACTCAAAACCAGGCCCAGACAAGTTGACACATAACCTTAACTACCACAACTAGTTACTTAGTTAGTTGCATGGTCTTGAGTACATCAGTTACCTCTCTGACTTTAGCTTTCCACCAAAACCTTGTAATGCAAGTATTGTATTAAGCTTATGGGTCTTCTACCATGCTTGTTTTTTTGCCCAAAATGATTTCTAGGGCTTTCTCCAGCTCTAGTAGTCTATGATTTTGTAAGAGTATGCTATGAAGAAATTGGAGACTGTTATCAAATTGTGCAGTCTGAAATTGATCAAACATGCAATCATGATGCATTGATAATTACTAGTGATTGGAATGCAAAAGTTGGAAACAAAGAAGTGTCAGTAGTTGGAAAATACAGCCTTGGTGATAAAAATGACGCCAGAGAGCGCATGATAGAATTTTGCAAAACCAACTACTTTTTCATTGCAAAATCTTTTTCAACAGCATAAATGGCAACTATATACATGGACCTTGCCAGATGGAACAGTATTTTGGTTACCTACTGTCACTCTGACAGGAATATACCACAAATGGGATGGCTTAAACAAACAGGAGTTAATTCTCTTACAGTTTGGAGGCTTTAAGTCCAAGTTCAAAGTTCAGGCTCTAGGGGTTGAGTGAAAGACCCTAAACCTTGGGGTCCAGCTCTGACTCCTTTTCCCAGACCACTGGAGCTAGAGTCAATTCTTAACTCAGACAACTGCTAGCTGCTGAGCCTGGCAACCCAAGGTTGACAAATAAAAAGGCATAGTCCTGTTGTTACCAAACCACATGGCAGGCCATTAATTTAAGTCCATCGTAAGTCCCAAGGTCAGCAGAGCATGGCAGGCTGCTGAACAACAACATGGCTAAATGCAGGGTCCATGCATGCCATAAGCTAGAGACCATTCCCAAAGCTGCTGCTTATATATGGGAAACAGACCATATACCCAAAGCAGCTACTCATCTGCTTGTGGTAGATCCCACCATGGAGTTGATTGCCAGTCTCCTCATGGGGAATAACTACCACCAGCTGCCCAGCCACTCAACCATGCCCAGCCAAGTTGACACACAAACATAACAACCACACACAGGAATCAAATCAACTACATCTGTGGAAAGATATGATGGAGAAACTTAATATCATCAGTCAGAACAAGACCAGGGGCTGATTGCAGAACGGACCATCAATTGTTCATACGCAAGTCCAAATTGAAGCTGAAGAAAATTAAAACAAGTCCACAAGAGCCAAAATATAACCTTCAACATATCCTACCTGACTTCAGAGACCATGTGAAGAATAGATTTGATGCACTGAACACTAATGACACTCTGACAGGAATATACCACCAGAGGAGTTGTAGGATGGCATCAGGACAATACATGAAAAATACTAAAAAGAAAGAAAAGACCAGAATGAATGTCAGAAGAGACTCTAAGACTTACTTTTAAACATAAAGTGAAAGGAGGAAATGATGAAGTGAAAGAGCTCACCAGAAGATTTCAAAAGGCGTCCCAAGAAGACCAAGTAAAGTATTATAATGAAATGTGAAAACACCTGGAGTTAGATAAACAAAAGGGAAGAACCCACTCGGCATTTCTCAAGCACAAAGAACTGAAAAAATTCAAGCCTAGGGTTGCAATATTGAAGAAGCATGATAAGAAGATGGAAGAAATCCACAGTCACTGTACCAAAAAGAATTGGTTGATCTCCAGCCATTTCAGGAGGTTGTGTTGTTTTTAGGGGCCATTGATTTAGCTCTGACTTGTAGTGACTATACATACAACAGAATGAAACACTGCCCAGTAGTGTGCAATCCTCACAATCCTTGGTATACTTGAGCCCATTGTTGCAGCCACTGTGTCAATTGATCTTATTGAAGGTCTTCCCCTTTTTTTGCTGACCCTCTACTTTACCAAGCATGATATCCTTCTCAGGAGTAGTCCCTGCTAACAATATGGCCTAAGTAGGTGAGATGTACTCTGGTCATTCTCTCTTCCAAAGAGCATCCCAGCTGCACTTGTTCCAGGAAAAATTTGTTTGTTTTTCTGGTAGTCCATGGTATGTTCAGTATTCTTTGCCAACACCATAATTCAAAGGCATCAACTCTTCTTTGGTCTTTTGTATTCGTTGTCCAGCTTTCTCATGTATATGAGGTGATTGAAAATACCATGGGTTTGGGTTAGACACAGTTTAGTTTTCAATGTGACATCTTTGCTTTTTCACACTTTAAAAAAGTCTTTTGCAGCAGATTTGCCCAGTTCAATACAATGTCTGATTTTTTTTAATTGGGATTTGGGTGAAAGTTTAAAGACCAAATTCACTTTCCATACATCAGTTCACATACACTTTGTCTCGAGACATTGACCACAATTTACTACAATGAAACAGCTCCCCTCCCACTTCCTCCCAATAGTTACCTCTTCCCTGTGTCCATCCCTCCATGTACTCCTGCTCCCTGAGCTGTCTCCCTGTGCATAAACAGCCCTT
>NW_006921658.1:10380287-10384247 GCF_000298275.1 Orycteropus afer afer
TTCTCCCATGATTGTTCTCTCCAAGAGTGTATCTACCTCAGGTAAATGTTCAACTCATATGCTTGTCTTTTGTTTGGCTGGAAGCCACAGGTGTGGGTTCAATTCCAGATCTGAAGGGCAGCTAGGGGCCATAATCTCAGTCGTTCCACAAGGCTACAACAGACCAGCAGACCTGTTCCCAATTTTTTTTTTTTTCCAAATGATTTTGAGTTTTATTCCACATTGTCCTTCCTCTCTATCCAGGATCTCCTACATAGATCCACCTCTGAGTGATTGACAGTGGTAGCCAGGCACATCTAGTCCTTCTGGTCTCATAGTCATATAGGCTGCAGATCGCACAGTGTACCAGTCACTTGGATTAATTTTTGTCATGAATCTTTGGTTTTCCTCATTCTTCTTTGCTCTAGATGAGGAGAGACCCATCATTGCATCTAGATGGCTGCTTGCAAGCTTTTAAGATCCCAGTCACTACTCGCCAAAATAGGAGGTGGAACAACATTTTGTGTAGTATGTTATGCCGATTGAGCTTGATGTCCCCTATGACTATGGTCCCAAGCTCACCAGTTCAACTACTCACTCTCTCTGGGTAGCTGGCTGTGACCAAGAAGTGACTACAATCTTGTCCCTTGTCAGCTCTACTATACACCTGGGAATTCTTACAGAACATACAAATACACTTGTAGAACCATTGTCTTCCAACCCTATACATGGTCTTGGGTACACTCCCCACTTCATAGACATACCTAATAGTTCAGCCTGTCCACCTATCTATCCACCTATATTCCCATGTTTGCCTTCACTGACAATGCAGTACTGTATGTGCAAAAGGGTTCATCTTTGTTGTTCCATGTATTTTCTCTTTTTCTGTTGATCTTCCTATTGTTGATTTCTAATTTGATAGCATTGTGATCTGAGATGTGTTGCAGTATTTCAGTGTTTTTAAATTTATTAAGGCTTGCTCTATTGCCTAACATATGGTCTATCATGGAAAATGCTCCATATGCCCTGGAAAAGATTGTATATTGTGCTGTTGTTGAGTGAAGTGCTCTGTAGATGTCTATAAGGTCAAGTTGCTGGATTGTATTGTTTAGCTCTTCTGCATCTTTGTTGAGTTTCTTTCCAGTTGCTCTATTTTTCATTGAAAGTGCCATATTAAAGCCTCCTGCTATGACTGTGGAGTCATCCATTTGCCTTTTCAACTCATTTAAAGGTTGATTTATGTATTTTGGGGCTCTTTCATTGGGTCCATAAATATTTATTATGGTTATATCTTCTTGTTCAATTGATCCTTTAATCATTATATAATGTCCTTCTTTGTCTCATATGGTGGTTTTTACCTTAAAGTCAATTTGATCAGAAATTAATATTTCCACTCCTGCTCTTTTACAGTTGCCATTTGCTTGATATATCTTTTCCAACCTTTGATTTTCAGTCTATTTTTTGTCTTTGTCTCTAAGATATAGACAGCATATTGATGGGTTTTGTTTTCTTATCCAATCTGCAACTCTCCATCTCTTGAGTGGTGCATTTAATCCATTAACATTCAGTTTTGTTATTGGATGTCTGATTTCTTGACTGCTATTTCCATGGGTGTTGATTGTGCATCCAAGTAAAATGAAATCCTAACAACTTCAATCTTTTCTCCTTTGATCATGAAGTTGCTTATTGTTCCAGTTGTGAGGATTTTTGTTTTCTTAGAGTTGAGGTGTAATCCATGCTGAAAACTCTAAACTTGGATGTTCTTCAGTAAGTACTTAAAGTTGTTTTCACTTTCGGCAAGCAAGGTTGTGTCATATACATATACAGTTCATTAATGACTCTTCCTCCAATCTTGATACTAAATTCTTCTTTGTATGGTACTGCTTCTCAGATTATTCGCTCAGCATACAGATTGAATAAGTATGGTAAAAGATACAACCCTGACATACACCCTTCCTGATTTTAAACCATGAAATATCACCTTGTTCTGTTTGAATGACAGTCTCTTGGTCTACGTACAGGTTCCTCATGAGCACAATTAAGTGTTCTGGAATTTCCATTCTTCTCCATGTTATTCATAATTTGTTATGATCCACACAGTCAAATGTCTTGAATAGTCAATAAAACACAGGTAAGCATCTATGCAGTATTGTTTGTTTCCAGCCAGAAAAGAATTGGCCAGTGAAAACCTTATGAATAGCAATGAAACACTGTCTCATATATTTCAGGAGGTAGCATATGATCCGAAACCAATGGTATTGAAGGAAGAAGTCCACACTGTACTGAAGGCATTGATGAAAAACAAGGGTCCAGGAATTGATGGAGTGAATACCAACTGAAATGTTTCAACAAATGAATGCAACACTGGAGGTCCTCACTCATCTATACCAAGAAATTTGGAAGACAGTTACCTGGCAAATCAAGGGAAGAGATCCATAATCCTGCCCATTCCAAAGAAAGGTAATTCAATAGAATATGGAAATGATTAAACAATATCATTACTATCACATGCAAGTAAAATCATGCTGACGATAACTCAAAAATAGTTGCAGCAGTATATCAACAAGGAACTGTCAGAAATTCAAGCCAGATTCAGAAGAGGATAACATTGCTGATGTTAGTTGGATCTTGCCTGAAAGCAGAGAACACCAGAAATATTTTTATCTGTTTTATTGACTATACAAAGGTATTCAAGTATGTGAATCATAGCAAGTTATGGATAACATTGTGAAGAATGAGAATTCAAGAACATATATTTGTGCTCATGCAGAACTTGTACATAGATTAAAAGGCAGTTGTTTAAACAGAACAAGGAGATACTACTATGTGGTTTAAAACCAGAAAAGGTGTGTGTGTACGTATACATGTACCATACTTATTCAACATGTATACTGAGCAATTAATCTGAGAAGTGGGGCTGTATGAAAAAGAACATGGTATCAGTATTGGAGGAAGACTCATAAACAACCTGCAGTATGTAGATGACACAACTTTATTTGCTGAAAGTGAAGAGGACTTGAAGCACCTACTGATGAAGATCAAATACTACAGCTTCAGTATGGATTATACCTCAACAAATACAAAGAAAAAATCCTCAAAACTGGATCAATAAGCAATATCAGGATAAATGAAGAAAAGATTGAAGTTGTCAAGGATTTCATTTTACTTGGGTCCACAATTAACATCCATAGATACAGCAGTCAACAAATCCAATGGCACGCTGCATTGGGCAAATATGCCACAAAAGAACTTTTTAAAGAGGTTAAGAGCAAAGATGTCACCTTTAAGACTAAGGTGCACCTCACCCAAGCCATGGTATTTTCAATTGCCTCTTATGCATTTTAAAGCTGGACAATGAATAAGGAACATCAAAGAAGAACTGATGCATTTGTATTATGGTGTTGGTGAAGAATATTGAATATACCATGAACTGCCAGAACTCATAGTGACCTTTCCTTGGGTTTCTGAAGTGGTATCACTACATAAGTAGATTGCCCAATCTTTCTTCCAAGAAGTGGCTGGTGGGTTTGAACCACCGAAAAGATCCTCTTGAAGTAATAAGAAATGAACATGTTTTTTAAAATCACTTTATTAACTTGTTTCCTCTTATTACAAGAGCAATACATGCTCATGTTAAGAAATGTCTTTGCACAATTCATAATGGGAATAAAGTGAAAAGAAAGAGTTCTCTCTCTTCATCCCCACCTGACCTTCACAGCCACTACAATTGCTCATCTACTTCCATTTAAGCTGGTTATTAAGACTTTCAGAATTTTTGTGCTTATACAATTAAGTATATATGATACTGTGCATCTGGTTTTTTAACAAGACTTTTTGTTTTGAGATAAATGTAGAGTCACATGCAGTTGTAAGAAATAATATAGTTGCAGAACTATAGTACAATGTCACAACCGTAGTGTTAACATTAATATAGTCAAGATATAGAGTGTTTCCCTAATCACAGGATTTCTTTTTTTCTTT
>NW_006921658.1:10400833-10402844 GCF_000298275.1 Orycteropus afer afer
AGGGCAAGTTTCAGAGTCTCTTTTGTCATCCATTTTGGTCTTCTCTTCCTTTCTCGTCTTTTTAGTGATCTCTTGCTTTCTTCATGGATAATGTTCTTGATATCCTCCCACAGTTCTTCTGGTTTTAGGTCGTTGGTGTTCAATGCATCAAATCTGTTCTTTAGATGATCTCTAAATTCAGGAGGGATGTATTCAAGATCATATTTTGGCTCTCTTGGACTTGTTTTAATTGACTTCAACTTCAAGTTGAACTTGAATATGAGCAGTTGATGGTCTGTTCCACAATCAGCTCCTGGCCTGGTTTTGGCTGAAGATATTGAGCTTTTCCACCTCCTCTTGCTACATATGTAGTCAATCTGATTCCTGTGTGTTCCATCTGGTGAAGGCCACGTATGCAGCCACCGTTTGTGTTGTTGAAAAAAGGTGTTTGCAATGAACAAGTCGTTGGTCTTGCAAAATTCTACCATGCGAGTTCCAGCATTATTTCTGTGGCCAAGGCCAAATTCTCCAACTACCAGTGATTCTTCTTTGTTTCCAACTTTTGCATTCCAGTCACCAGTGATAATTAACATATCCTGATTGCATGTTCGGTCAATTTCAGACTGCAGGAGTTGATAAAATTCTTCAATTTCCTCATCTTTGGCTTTGGTGGTTGGTGCATAAATTTGAATAATAGTTGTATTAATGGGTCTTCCTTGTAGGCGTATGGATATTATCCTATCACTGACAGTATTGTACTTCAGGACAGATCTTGAAATATCCTTTGTGATGATGAATGCCACACCATTCCTCTTCAAACTGTCTTTCCTGGCATAGTAGATCATATGGTTGTCTGATTCAAAATGGCCAAAACCAGTCCATTTCTGCTCACTAATGCCGAGGATATCAATATTTATGCATTTCCTTTAATTTTTTACAACTTCCAATTTTCCTACATTCTTACTTCGTTCATTCCATGTTCCGATGATTAATGGATGTCTGCAGCTGTTTATCTTCAATTTGAGTGGTGCCACATCAGCAAATGGAGGTCTCGAAGCTTTACCTTATCCATAGGAGTAAGGCTGGGCTTACTCAGATGATGCAGCTCCTTTCCCAGTCTTATTTTGAGAGCCTTCTAACCTAACCGGACTATTCATAAAGTTATGCAATAATGTATCAAACAGTGTTTCTTCGCTATTCATAAGGTTTTCCCTGGCCAATTCTTTCAGAAGTGGACGGCCTCTTCCTTCTTCCTAGTCTGTCTCAGTCTGTAAGCTGGGCTGATACCTGTGAACCATGTGCATCCCACTGGGTTAGAAACACCAGTGGCTCAGCCTCAAAACTCATATCAACACATCACCACGGTAGGACAAACCGACAGACAAGTTTGCCTCCCTGTAGGAAACCTCTCCTATCACCCTTACCTGGGTCCCTGTGGCAGACTCCTCCTCTGTCCAGATTCCTAGGCCTTTTAATCCCCTTTCTCGCACTCTCCTGCCCTGCTGCTTTGGGTGTGCCTGAGTTCCTCTCCCCACTTGGATCCCTGCGGCTGACTGCTCCTCTGTCTGAGTTCCTGGCTTTTTTATCCCCTTTCTCCCACTCTCCCGCCCTGCTGCTTTGGGCGTGCCTAATATCCCTCTCCTCACCTGGATTCCTGAGGCTGACTGGAATCCAGTCTGATTAGACATAAGAAATATTATTGATTTCTAGATTATGTCTATGATGGTAAGAGAATATAATTTGTATGATTTATCAGTCAGGGTCCAATAAGAGAAGCAGAACCACTAGGATATGTAAATATATCCATGTTCATATACAGATGCATATTCTTATGCCTATATTTATTTTTAGGAGCTCTGGTAGCGTAGTGCCTAAGGCACTTGACTGCTAACCAGAAGGCTGGCAGTTCAAACCCACCAGCTACTCCTTGGAAGGAAGGTTGGCAATCTACTTCCATAGTGATACTGCCTCGGAAACCCAAGGAGGGGTCGCTATGAGTCGGGTCTGACTCGACGGCACATAACAACAACAA
>NW_006921658.1:10403209-10405125 GCF_000298275.1 Orycteropus afer afer
CAGCCACTCCCTGGAAGGAAGATGGGGCAATCTACTTCCTTAGTGATACTGCCTCGGAAACCCAAGGAGGGGTCACTGTGAGTTGGGTCCAACTCGAGGGCACATAACAACAACAACATAGCTTTTTTAGTGGCTTCTCTAGGTATTACATTATATATACATAACTTATCACAGTCTACTGGTATCATCATTTAACAAGTTCAAGTGAATAGTAGAAATATTACTTCCCTTGACATCCCATTACCCTCTCCCAATTATAATATAATTGTGTTGAATATTTCTTTAGAGACATTTAGAACCTATCAGACAATGTTACAATTTTTACTTCAATCATCAAACATAATTTAGAAAACTCAAGAAGAGAAGGAAAGCCTATTTTATTTCACATATTTTTGCTTACTTTTTCTTCCTTCCTGATGTTCCAAGATTCCTTCTTTTACCATTTACTTCATGTTTAGAAAACTTCTTGTAGTCATCCTTTTAAGATATGCTTTCTGGTGACTGATTCTCTTAGTTTTCCTTCATCTGAGAATGTCTTTATTTCTCCCATCATATTTGAAGGATATTTTTGCTGGATATAGGATTCTGAGTTGACAGGTTTCTCTTCAGCTCTTAAAATATGTTGTGCCACTTCCTTCTGATTTCTATGGTTTCTGATAAGAAATCTATTGTTTGAATTATTTTCCCCCTATAGGCAAGGTGTCTCTTTCTCACTGGTTTCAAATTTTTTCCTTTGTCTTCAATTTTCAGAAGTATGACTATGATGTGTCTTGGCATGATTTTCTTTATGGATCCTTCCAGGTGTTCATTCAGCTTCTGGACAAATTTAGGACATTTTAGTCAGGAATTTTTTGAGTACTTTTTCAGCCTAACTCTCTCATTTCCTTCCAGGACCCCAATGATATGCATGTTAGATCTTTATTTGCAGTTCTACAGATTTCTGAGGTTCTGTTCAATTTGTGTGTGTGTGTTGGGGGAAGGGTGTCTAATTTCCCTCCATTGTTCAGATTGTGTACTTTCTATTGTTCATTCTCCAAGTTTACTGATTCATCCCTTTGCCCCTTCCATTCTGCTGTTAATCTCATCCCTGGAATTTTTTCATTTCAACCATTGCATTTTTCAGTTCCAAAATTGCCATTTGGGTTTTCTTTTTATCTTCTCGTTCTTTGATGACATTTGTTCTGGTTACCTAGTGCCACGCTGACAGAAATATACCACAAATGGAATGGCCTTAACAAACAGAAGTTTATTCTCTTACAGTTTGGAGGCTTTATGTCCAAGTTACAAGTGCCAGGCTCGAGGGGCTGGGTTAAAGCCCTTCAACCTTGGGGTTCAACTCTGCCTCCTGCTCCTGGCCCACTGGAATTAGAGGAATTTCTTCACTCAGACAGCTGCTGGCTGCTGAGGCTGAGAAGCTCAAGGTTGACAAGTAAAAAGGCACAGGCCCAATGTTACCAAACCACACGGCAGGCCATTAATTTAAGTCTGCTCTAAGTCCCAAGGTCAGCAGAGCATGGCGGGCTCCTGAACAATGATATGGCTACATGCAGGGTCCAAGAGTGCCATAAGCTAGAGACAATTCCCAAAGCTGTTTCTTATATACAGGAAGCAGACTACATACCCAAAGCAGCTACTCAGCTGCTTGTGGTAGATCCCACCGTGGAGTTGATTGACAGTCTCATCATGGGGAATAACTACCACCAGCTGCCCAGCCACTCAACCAGGCCCAGCAAGCTGATATACAAATATAACCACCACAACACTTTAATTTGTTTTGTGCATGTTAATAATTGCTCACTGCAGAATTTTTATGATGTCTGCTTTAAACATCTTTGTCAGATAATTCTAACATTGGTCACTTTGGTACAAATGCAATGCAACACACTGCCATTGAGTTGGATCCAACTCATAGCAAC
>NW_006921658.1:10405225-10410274 GCF_000298275.1 Orycteropus afer afer
GCTATCTTGCCCCGCCTCCCTAATCACAGGATTTCTATGTGGCCTTTCCATAACCACCCCTTCACTAATTCCTGGCAACCACTAATATGTCTTCCATGTGTATAACTTTGTCATTTCAAGGATGTTATATAAATGGAATTATATAATATGTATCATCTTGAGATTGTCTTTTTCCATTCAGCATAATTTCCTGGAGATTCATCCAGATTATTTCAGGTATCAAGAGTTTGTTTCCTTTTACTTCTGAATAATATCCTATAGAATGTATATAGCACAATGTGTCAAACCATTCACCCACTGAAGAATATAGGGGTTGTGTGGTGAATATAGGGGTTAAGTTGGGAGCTCTGGTAGCATAGTGCCTAAGGCACTTGACTACTAACCAGAAGGCTGGCGGTTCAAACCCACCAGCCACTCCTCGGAAGGAAGAGGGGCAGTCTACTTCCCTAGTGATACTGCCTCGGAAACCCAAAGAGGGGTCGCTATGAGTCAGATCCGACTTGACAGTAGTGGGTTTGGTTTTGTTAGTTGGTGGTTAAACTTGTGTGTCAACTTGGCTGGGCCTGGTTGAGTGGCTGGGCAGCTAAACGTAGTTATCCCTATGGCGAGATTGGTAATTAATTCCATGGTGGAATCTATTGGAGCAACTGAGTAGCTGCTTTGGATATGTGTTCTGCTTCCCGTATGAGAAACAGCTTTGGGAATGGTCTCTAGCTCATGGCATGCTTGCACCTTGCACATCGCCTTGTCATTGTTCAGCAGCCTCCCATGCTCTGCCGACTTTGGGACTTTCAATGGACTTGAATTAATGGCCTGCCATGTGGTTTGGTGACATCAGGACTGTGCCTTTATACTTGTCAACCTTGGGCTTGTCAGTCTCAGAAGGCAGCAGCTGTCTATATGAAGAAACGCCTCTAGCTTCAGTGGGCCGGGAGCAGGAGGCAGAGCTGAAGCCCAAGGTTGAGGGGTTTTTATCCAGCCCCTAGAACCTGGCACTCTGAACTCAGACTTAAAGCCTCCAAATTGTTAGAAAATAAACTCCTGTTGTTCAAGCCATCCCATTGGTGGTATATTCTTGTCAAAGTGGCACTGGGTAACCAGAACAGGTTGTTTCCAGTTTGGAGCTTTTACAAATGAAGCTATAAACAGTTATATTAAGGAAAAAAAAAAAGTTGCCAGTGTATCTATTCCAACTCATAGCCACTCTATAGGACAGAGTAGAACTGCCTCATAGGGTTTCCAAGGTTGTAAATCTTTACAGAAGCAGACTGCCTTACTTTCTCCTGCAGAGCAGTTGGTGGGTTCAAACTGTTGACCTTTTGGTTAGCAGCTGTGCACTTTAACCTCTGCACCACCAGGGATTCTCAAACATTTATGTATAGATTTTCATATGAAAATAAGTTTTCATATTTCTGGGATAAAAGGCCAGGTGTGCAATTATTGGATCATATGGTAGTTGCATGTTTAGTTTTTTAAGAAACTGGCAAACTATTTCCCAGAATGACTGTACTATTTCCATTCCCACCAGCAGTGCCTAAGTGACCCTGATTCTCCACATTCTTGCCAGCATTTGATAGTGTCATTACTTTTTAAATTTAATTCATTCTGATAGGTTTGTAGTGATATCTCATTATGGTTTTCATTTGCATTTCTCTAATGCAGGACCTGGCAGTGTTTTGTACTGTTGTAAAGAGTGTTGGAACCAAGTAGACAGCACATAACAACAACAATGACAAAGAATACTGAGCATCTTTCATGAGTGTATTTATCTCTGTAGGAACTCTGGTAGTGCAGTGCCTAAGGCACTTGACTGCTAACCAGACGGCTGGCGGTTCAAACACACCAGCCACTCCTCGGAAGGAAGGTTGGCAATCTACTTCCGTAGTGATACCGCCTCAGAAACCCAAGGAGGGGTCGTTATGAGTTGGGTCCGACTTGATGACACATAACAACAACAACGATACTCTCTTCAGTGATGTGTTTTGACCATTTTGTAACTGAGTTGTTTGGCTTTTACTGTTGCATTTGAGAGTTCATTACATATTCTAGATACTAGTCTTTTGCTGGATGTGTAGTTTGTAAATATTTTCTCCTTGTATGTAGCTTATCTTTTCATCCTCTTAACAAGGTCTTTCACTGAATGAAAGTTTTTTCATTTTAATGAAGTCCAGTTTATCAGTTTTTCCTTTACTGTGTTATGCTTTTGGTGTCAAGTCTAAGAATCCTGGCCTTGTCCTAAATCCCAAATATTTTCTCTGATTTTTTTTCTATCATTTTATATTTTACATTTAAACCTGTGATCCATCTTTAATTAATTAATTGCTGTATAAGATGTGAGGGAGCTCTGGTAGCATAGTGCCTAAGGCACTTGACAGCTAACCAGAAGGCTGGCAGTTAAACCCACCAGCCACTCCTCGGAAGGAAGATGGAGCAATCTACTTCTGTAGTGATACTGCCTCGGAAACCCAAGGATGGGTCGCTATGAGTCGGGTCCGACTTGATGGCACATAACAACAACAACATAAGATGTGAGATTTAGGTTGAAGTTTGTTCTTTTGGCCTATGGATGTTCTATTGCTCCAGCACTGTTTATTGAAAAGATCATCTTTTCACCACTGAATTGCTTTTGTTTAAAAAAATAAATGGCCATTTGTGTAGATCAATTTCTGAAGTCTCAATCCTTGTCCATCAATCTATGTGGCTATCCTTGTGCCTATATTGCCTATGTCACACAATCTTGATTATTGTACCTATAGTAAAAGTCTTGAAAAAAGGTTGACTGATTTCTCCTGCCACATTCTTTGTCAAAATTGTTTTAAATATTCTAGTTCCTTTGCTTTTCATATAAGTTTTAGAATAATTTAAGTTTACAAACAAAATCTTTTCAGGATTTTGGTAAAATTGCATTAAATCTGTGTATCAGTTTGGGGACAATTGGCATCTTTATTATGTTGAGTCTTTTAATCCATGAACATGGTATGTCTCTCCATTTATGCAGATCATTTTTTATTTCTTTCACAGAGTTTTTAGTTTTTAATATTCAAGTCTTGCACATGTTTTGTTAGATTTAACCTAAGACTTCATTTTTTTGTGTGATCATCAGTGATTTTGTATTTTTAACTCTGGTATCCACGTGTTCATTGCAAGTGTATAGAAATATAACAGATTTTTATATGTTTATCTTGTATCCTGGAGTTCCTGGGAAAGGGTTAAGAGCAAAAGGTGAAGTGCTGTACTGGTAACCAAAAGGTGGTGGTTTCAGTGCCCCCAAAGACACTTCAGAAGAAAAGTTTGGCAATATACTTCCGAAAAATCAGTCACTAAGAGTACATTTATACTCTGACACAGATGGGGTCCCAATAAGTCAGAATTGACTTGATGGCAACTGGTTTTATCTTGTAGCCTTTAAACTTGTTGAACTCATTTCTTAGTTTTAGGAGCTTTTGTAGATTCCTTGGGATTTTCTATGTAGATAATCATGCCATCTGCAAATAGGAGCAGTTTTATTTCTTCTTTTCTAATCCATATGCCTTCTATTTCCTTTTCTTGCCTTATGGCGTACCAATATATTGAATAAAAGTGGTGAGAAAAGACATCACTGCCATGTTCCCTATTTTGTGCAAAAGCATTCAGTCTTTTACCATTAAAGATAATGTTAGCTGTAGTTTTTTGTTGTTGTTGTTGTTTTAATAGATTCTCTGTATCAAGTTAAGGAAGTCCACCACTGTTCTTATTTATCTGAGAATTTTTATCATGAATCAGTGTTGAGTATTCCAAGTGCATTTTCTGCATTAATTGATATAATCATGTGATTTTTCTTCTTTTTTTCTGTATGGTGGATTTTATTATTTTCAAAAATTGAACCAGCCCTGCATACTTGTTATAACACTTGATCATGGTGCATAATACTTTTTATATATTGCTGAATTATATTTTCTAATATTTTGTTAAGGACTTTTGTGTATATATTCATGAAGAATATTATTCTGTAGTTTCATTTTTGGTCAAATTTATGTGTGCAACAATGTTTATAGTATTTCTTTATTAATCATTGATATCTGCACAGTCTATAGTCATATTCCTAATTTCAATCCTGATATTGTTATTTACTTTCTTAGTGTTCTGAGATTTTCCTATTATCTTTCTCTTATTGATTTCTGTTGTTGTTGTTGTTGTTAGGTGCCATCGAATCATTTCCAACTCATAGTGTCCCCATGCACATCAGAACGAAACACTGCCTGATTCTGCACCAGCTCCATGATCCCTGCTAAACTTGAGCCGATCATCACAGCCCTGTATCAATCCATCTCGTTGAAGGCCTCTCCCCCTTTTGTCAACCTTCCACCCTACCAAGCATGACATACTTCTCCAACGAATGGTCCCTTCTGACAACATGACCAAAATAGATGAGACGAAGTCTGGCCATTCTCGCTTCCAAGGAGCATTTGAGGTGCACTTCCTCCAGGACAGATCTGTTAGTTCTTTTAGCAGTCCATGGTACTTTCAGCATTCTCCACCAGCACCACAACTCAAAAGCATCAACTCTTTTTCGGTCCTCCTCATTCATTATCCAGCTCTCACATGCATACGAGGCGATTGGAAATATCATGGCTTGTGTTAGGCGCACCTTAGTCCTCAAGGAGACATCCTTGCTCCTCAGCACTTGAAAGAGTACCTTTCCAGTTGACTTTCCCAATGCTACATGTCATCCAATGTCCTGACTGCTGTTTCCATTGGCATCGATTATAGAACCAAGCAATGTGAATTCTTTGACAGCCTCAAACTTCTCTCCATTTATTGGGATGCTGCTCATTGGTCCAGTAGTGAGGAGTTTTGTTTTCTTTATATTGAGACTTAATCCATACTGCAGCCTGTATTCTTCAACCTTCATCAGTAAGTGCCTCAAGTCATCCTCACTCTCAGCAAGCAAAGTTGTATCATCTGTGTATCTTAGGTTGTTAATGATTCTTCCTCCAATCCTGACGCCATGTTTCTCTTCATATAGTCCAGCTTCTCAGATTATTTGCTCAGCATATAGATTGAATAAGT
>NW_006921658.1:10415503-10419440 GCF_000298275.1 Orycteropus afer afer
CCTTCCTTCTGAGGAGTGGCTGGTGGGTTTGAACTGCCAGCCTTCTGATTAGCAGTCAAATGCCTTAGGCACTATGCCACCAGAGCTCCTCCTTCTATTAATTATCCTTTCTCATTCAGTATGAGATCCTCCCAGTTCTTGGTATGACCAGTGATTTTCTACTGAAATCTGGCTATATTGGACATCATGTTATAAGATTCTAGATTTTATTTAAATCTTTTGCTTTGGCTGGCTCATACACTGCTTTGAGAGGGGAAGAAGGGAATAACCTCATTACTACTAGATGGGAGTGGACATCCAGATTTCTCTCTCAGCCTCCATTGACACCCAAAAAGGGGATGGGGCCTTTTTATTACTGCTGGACAGAAGTGGAAGTTTCACTCCTCACTGAACCTCCACTGAGAGCTCCCTAGCTGGGAGAGATAGGAAAATGCCTTGTTAGTCCTCTTGATGTGGTCTCCTCTGACACCATAAGTGGGTAGAAGTTTTGGTACTGTTATTGATAGGCAGTGGTGAAAATCCTATCTTTCTATTTGGCCTTCTCTGGTGCCACTCTAGGATTGGCAGTGAGGTACCTCATTATAGTCTAGCAAGGTTGGAACTCTAGGCTTTCCATTTGGCCTTTCCTACTGTGGATGGGAGTGGAGGCGCAAGTTGTTTTTGTAATGTTTGGCTTTAGTACAGCAGTTATTGTCTAAAAGTTTTCTGTCTTGCTAGACTTCCCTTTTCTTGGTCCATTAGGTAAAGAGAGCAGACTTTTGTTAGGACTACCCCACCTCCATGCCTATTGGCATTTCCAGTTGCTACTTTCTTCAGCACCAAATAAAGGATATACAAAGCAAAAAGAAACCCCGGACAACTAACCATTATGTTGTATTTTGAACCCCCAGGTCTTTAGATGGTCTGCCCTCTTGTCTCCACCTTTCAGAGTCTTATGTTTGCTTTGTGTGTAATATCCAGAGGCTTTAGTTGTACTTGATGGAACAGAGAAAAGTGCATCTTCTATGTCTCTCTTGGAAGTAGAAGTCAATGATTTACTTTTAACAGGGACTCAAATGGTACCAGGTACCAGTTTTCCCTTGAGCAATAAGACACACAGTTTTAGCAACTACAAAGAACTAACAGAAGACTACAATTAAGAAAATCTTTAATCTTAAAGTTAGCTAAATAAAATCACAGTGTCTGAACATTCTCATGTGTAACAGGGAAAACTGAATAATTCCTGTGAATTATAAGCCCAGAATTATGGAGACAGAAGAACTTAATTAATATTTTAACCAAGAGTGCAAAATGAAATGAATTTCGAAGTTATCAAAATCATCAAAATGAAATTAAAGGCCCAGAGCACAAATAGCTCATGGTTTGAGTGAAATCCATTTCTTTTTTCTCATTCTTTCCTTTTCTTTCTCTCTCCAACTTTCTTTATTTAAAGACTTAATTAACATACAACTCTGGCATTTTCATGCATTTTATTTTTCTTACCCTCATTCTTCCTGTCTTTATTTCTTTATCTGTCTTTTGATCTAATTAATTTGCATTATCATTTAGAAAAATTGGCACAAATCTATGGATTATTATAATAATTTTACAGACTTCTGAATGGTGACTTGGAATACTATCCCACAGTATATTATTTTCTGATTTCACCACAAATCCTGTTCAGAACAGTGTTTCTCAAACTTCATTTAGATCCCCATTTTCTCAAATTCTGCTAAGCAGTCATTCCTCTTGTTTTATTACTTTATATTTTCCTGAAATGGAATAATTTTTTTTACTTTGTTTAAAAAGAAAATTATGTTGGTAATGTTTAAAATAAAAGGTACTGCAATCTTCCATAGTACACAAATTCATGTCTTGCAAATTTTAAAGAAAGGAAATTCTCCGTGCTGTCCAATCTACCTCTCTATCCATGACCACACTTTAAATTAAGTTCTATTTGTTTTATGAAAATAAATATCATCATTATATAGGATATATAACTCACGTTAGGGTACAAATATTAACTTCATTCTTATCTCTTACTAACCAGTTACCGCAGAGAAATTACAACTTATAATGATTTTATGTGTGTCAGAGTAGAACTATGCTCCATAGTGTTTCCAATGGATAAGTTTTCAGAAGTAAATTTCCAGGGCTTTCTTCTGAGACACCTCTGGGGGGACTCAAACCTACAATCTTTCAGTTAACATATGAACTTATCAACACTTTTCACCTTACAGTGGCTCCTGCCTATCATTACCCTGTTTAAAATGTATTTGAAAGGAAATTATTCCCCATCACTTGATGACACATGAGGTGGGGAAGGAGCTGGGCAGACACAGAGCAACAGGAACCCAAGTAAAGGTAGGAAGACAGGCCAGGAACCCAGACACGGGAGGGAGGGGAGCAGCCGGGCTGTGACAGAGCCTTGGGATCCAGATAAGGGGAAGGAAACAGGCCACACACCCAAGAGGCGGGAAGAGCGGGAGGAGGCAGGCTGTGACAGAGCCTTGGGATTCAGGAAGGGGAAGGTGGAGAGGTTTTGAACAGCTAAGTAAGACAAACTTGTCTGTCAGTTTGTCATACTGTGGTGGCTTGCATGGTGCTGTGAGGCTTGAGGCTGGGCCACCGATGTCTCAAAGGCCTATAGGGTTGTACATAGAGCACGGGTTTTCAATGCAGCTTACAGACTGAGACAGACTAGGAAGAAGGAAGAGGTCATTCACTTCTCAAAAAATTAGCCAGGGAAAACCTTATGAATAGCAGAGAAACACTGTTTGATATATTACTGGGCAACTTTATGAATAGTCCTGAGACATTGTCTGATACGGTACAGGAAGACCAGCCCCTTAGGTCAGAAGGCACTGAAAATACGAGTGGAAAAGAGCTGCATCATCAGAGTAGAACCAAATTTAATGATATGGATAAAGCAAAGCTTTCGGGATTTCCATTTGCTGACATGGCACGACTCAATTTGAGGAGAAACAGCTGCAAACATCCATTAATAATTGGAACATGGAATGTACAAAGCATGAAGCTAGGAAAATTGGAAGTTGTCAAAAATGAAAGGAAATACATAAAGATTGATATCCTAGGCATTAGTGAGCTGAAATGGACCAGTTTTGGCCATGTTGAATCAGGCTACCATATGATCTACTATGATAGCAATGACAGTTTGAAGAGCAACGGCGTGGCATTCATCATCACAAAGGATACTTCAAGATCTGTCCTGAAGTACAATGCTGTCAGTGATAGGATAATATCCACATGCCTGCAAAGAAGACCAGTTAATACTATGATCATTCAAATTTATGCACCAACCATCAAAGCCAAATATGAAGAAATTAAAGATTTTTATCAATTTCTGCAGTCTGAAATTGACCAGACATGCAATCAAGATGTGTCAATTATCACTGGTGACTGGAATGCAAAAGTTGGAAACAAAGAAGTATTACTGATAGTTCGAAAATTTGGCCTTGGTGACAGAAATAATGCTGAAGACCGCATGATAAAATTTTGTGAGACCAATGACTTATTCATTGCAAATATCTTTTTCAACAACACAAATGGTGGCTATACAAATGGACCTCACCAGATGGAGTACACAGGAATCAGATTGACTACGTCTGTGGCAAGAGATGATGGAAAAGCTCAATATCTTTAGCCAAAACGAGGCAAGGAGCTGATTGTGGAACAGACCATCAACTGCTCATATGCAAATTCAACTTTTTAATTTATTTTTTTATTGTGATTTGGGTGAAGATTTACGGAGCAAATTCACTTTCCATACAGCAATTCACATATACTTTGTCTCACGTCATTGACCACAGTTTACCACAATGCAACAGCTCCCCTTTCACTTCCCCCATAGTTACCTCTTCCCAGTGACCATGCCTCCATACTCTCCTGCACCCTGAGCTGTCTCCCTGTGCATAAGCAGCCCTTCCTTCTCCCATGA
>NW_006921658.1:10419652-10427739 GCF_000298275.1 Orycteropus afer afer
CCACATTGTTCTCCCTCTCTATCCAGGATCTCCTACATCCCTTCCAAGTGGATGACAGTGGTAGCCGGGCACCATCTAGTTCTTCTGGTCTCATAGACAATATATAGCACTGGGTAAATTGGCTGCAATGGACCTCTTTCATGGGCTGAAGAGCAAAGATATCTCCTTGAGGACTAAGGTGCACCTGACACAAGCCATGGCATTTTCAAACGCCTCATATGCATGTGAGAGCTGTACAATGAATAAGGATGACCGAAGAAGAATTGATGCTCTTGAGTTGTGGTGCTGGCAAAGAGTGCAGAAAGTACCAAGAACTGCTAAAAGAACTAACAGATCTGTCCTGGAGGAAGTGCAGCTGGAATGCTCCTTAGAGGCGAGAATGGCCAGAGTTCATCTCACCTACTTAAGTCATGTTGTCAGAAGGGAACATCCCCTGGAGAAGGATGTCATGCTTGGTAAGGTGTACAGCTGACGAAGGTGGGGAAGACCCTCAACAAGATGCATTGACACAGCAGCTGTGGCAATGAGCTCAAGTATAGCAAGGATCATAGGGCTGGCGCAGGACCAGGTAGTGTTTCATTCTTCTGTGCATAGGGTCACTATGCATCAGAATTGACTTGACGGCACCTAACAACAACAACAACTTGATGAAAATTCAGCAGGCTCCATGATTTTTCCACTCACTCTTAGATAACAAAACACTCTAAGATCTCAAATAATTAAGTAGACTGTGTCCAGTCAAAGATGATAATCAATTCTTCAATTTTTACTTGAAGACCAAACTCTTCTTTCTTGTTGAATGTGCCTGCCTCAGGGAAAGGGGATGCACTCAGATTCTGCTTCCTTTCTCTGATTACCTCCTCCCTTACACCTGACAACTGGTTCAGACCCCATCTGGGTGACTAGAGGGGTGAGATAGGACAGGAAAGAGGGAAAAACAGTTCTTCTTTGATCAGGTGGTTTTGCACTTTCTCACACTGGTAGATGAGATGATTCCAAAATTGCCATCACCTCTCTCCTACCACCATTGTGGTATTGTTCTCCGCATGTGTCCTATAGCTGAAGCCCTTTTGCTCTCCCACCTAGTTGTCTTCTGCAGAATTTGAGAAGGCCTCCTTGCTCTTCTCCTTTAACCTCTGGGGAACACTCATATGTTTACTCAGAATTGGATTGCACAGCAACAGTAGTGCTCAGAAGACAATTTATAGCAATACACACGCACATCAAAAAGAACAAAGGAACAAAATCAGCACACCAACCCAGCATCTCCAATAATTAGACAAAGGCAAATAACATGTTAAAAAAAAAAGGTCTACAGTCACAAGACAAAAGGAAATAATAAAGAATAAAGCAGAAATAAATGAAATAGAAAGAAAAAAACATAGTATCAACAATATTAGAAGAAAGATCTTTGAAAAGATTAATAAAATTGATCAACCACTGGCAAATTTAACAAAGGAAAGAAGGAGAAGATGCAAATAACATGAAAAAGAAATGAAATAGGCTATATTACAACAGCACAAACTAAAATTAAAAGGATATTAACAGAATACTATGAAGAACTGTACTCCAACAAATTTGAAGACCTGAAATAAATGGACAAACTTCTAGAAACATACTACCAACCCAAACTAACACAATCTGAGGAAGAAAATTTGAACAGACTCATCACAAAGGAAGAAATTTATTGGCCATAAAAAAATTACCCACAAAAAAGTCCTGGCCGTTATGGCTTCACTGGTGAATTCTAGGAAACATTTAGAGAAGAGCTGACACCAATTCTGCTCAACCTACTCCACAACATGTGCTCTGGTTATCTAGTACTGGTCTGACAGGAAATATACCACAAATGGGATGGCCTTAACAAACAGGAGTTTATTCTCTAACAATTCGGGAGGTTAGAAGTCCGAGTTCAAAGTGTCAGGCTCTAGGGGCTGTGTGAAAATCCCTCGACCTTGGACTTCAGCTTTGCCTCTTGGTCCTGGCCCACTGAAGCTAGATGCATCTCTTCACTCAGGCAGCTACTGGCTGCTGAGGCTAACAAGCCCAAGGTCGACAAATAAAATGGCACAGTCCTGATGTTACCAAACCACATGGCAGGCCATTAATTCAAGTCCATTGTAAGACCTAAGGTCAGCAGAGCATGGCAGGCTGCTGAACAATGACACAGCTACCTGCAGGGTCCAAGTGTGCCATATGCTGGAGACCATTCCCCAAACTGCTTCTTATATATGGGAAGCAGACTACATCTCTAGGGCAACTACTCAGCTTCTTGTGGTAGACCCCACCATGGAGTTGATTTCCAGTCTCATCACAGGGAATAACTACCACCAGCTGCCCAGCCATTCAACCAGGCCCAATCAAGTTGACACACAACTTTACCACAACATGAGAAAGGGTAGACTACTGCCAAACACATTCTATGAAGAACATAACCTTGTTATCTAAGTCAGTCAAAGACACCACTAAAAACCTTTTTTAAAAGTGTAGACCAATATCCCTCATGAACATAGATGCAAAAATTCTCAACAAAGTATTAGCCAATAGAATCCAACAACATATCAAAAATATAATACATCACTACCAAATGGGAGTAATCTGAGGCATGCAAGGATGATTTAACATTAGAAAAACAATCAATGTAATTCATCACTTAAATAAAACAAAGAAAAAGAACCACATGATCATATCAATTGATACAGAAAAGGCATTAGAAAAAATTAACATTCATTCCTGATAACGACACTCAGTAAAATGGGAATAGAAGAGAAATTCCTCAATATATTAAAGGCATTTACATAAAACTGGCAGCCAACATTATTCTCAACAGAGTGAGACTGAAAACACTCCCTTTGTGAACAAGAACAAGACAAGGATGTCCTCTATCACCACTTCTATTCAAAACTGTACTGGAAGTCCTATCCTCAGCAATAAGGCAAGAAAGGGAAATAAAAGGCATCTAAATTGGCAAAACACCATTTATCTGTCAGTTTGTCATACTGTGGTGGCTTGCGTGTTGCTGTGAGGCTGGAGGCTATGCCACCAGTATTTCAAATACCAGCAGGGTCACACATGGTGGACAGGTTTCAGCAGAGCTTCCAGAATATGATAGATGCAGAAGAAGGAAGGGACATCCATTTCTCAAAGAATTGGCCAGTGAAAACCTTATAAATAGCACTGAAACACTGATATATTACTGGAAAACTTTATGAATAGCTCTGAAACATTGCCTGATATAGTGCCAGAAGATGAGCCCCTCAGCACTCAAAACACGATTGGGGAAGATCTGCCACCTCAGAGTAGAGCCAACCTTAAAGATGTGGGTGGAATAAAGTTTTGGGACTCGATTTGCTGATGTGGCATGACACAAAATGAGAAGAAACAGTTGCAAACATCTATTAATAATTGGAACATGGAATGTATGAAGTATGAAATGGAATGGATAAAGATCAATATCCTAGGCATTAGTGAGCTGAAATGGACTGGTTTTGGCCATTTCTAATCAGACAACCATATGATCTACCACACCAAGAATGACAAATTGAAGAGGAATGGTGTGGCATCCATCATCACAAAGAATGTATCGTATCAAGATCTGTCCTAAAGTACAATGCTGTCAGTGATAGGATACTATCCATATGTCTACAAGGAAGATCAGTTAATGCTACTATTTTTCAAATTTACACACCAACCACCAAAGCCAAAAATGAGGAAATTGAAGATTTTTACCAACTTCTGCACTCTGAAATTGACCAAACATGTAATCAAGATGTGTTATTTATTATTGCTGGTTGGAATTCAAAAGTTGGAAACAAAGAAGAACCACTGCTTATTAGAAAATATGGCCTTGATGATAGAAATGACACCAGAGACTATATGACAGGATTTTGAAAGACTAGCAACTTATTCGTTGCAAATGCTTTTTTAAACAACATAAACAGTGGTTATACACATGGACTTCACCAGATGGAGTACACAAGAATCAGATTGACTACATCTGTGGAAAGAGATGATGGAGAAGTTCAATATCTTCAACCAAAACAAGGCCAGGAGCTGACTATGGAACTGTTCTTATGCAAGTTCAAGTTGAAGCTGAAGACAATTAAAACAACTCCATGAGAGCCAAAATAGGACCTTGATAATATTCCTCCTGAATTTAGACATCATTTAAAGAATAGATTTGATGCAATGAACATCAATGACCAAAAACCAGAGGAACTGTGGGATAACATCAAGAACAGCATCCATGAAGAAGCTAAAGGTCATTGAAAAGACAGGAAAGGAAGAAAAAAACACAATGGATGTCAGAAGAGACTCTGAAACTTGCCCTTGAACAGAGAGTACCTAAAGTAAATGGAAGAAATGACAAGATAAAAGAGCTGAACAGAAGATTTCAAAGAGCAGATTAAGAAGACAAAGTCATTTATTATAATGAAATGTCCAAAGACCTGGAGTTATAAAACCAAAAGGGAAGAACACACTCAGCATTTGTCAAGCTGAAGGAACTGAACAAAAAAATCAAGCCTCAAGTTGCAATATTGAAAGATTCTATGGGCAAAATATTGAATGATGCAGGAAGCATCCAAAGAAGGTGGAAGTAATACATAGTCACTGTACAAAAAAGAATTGGTTTATGTTCATCCATTTCAGGAGGTGGCATATGATCAAGAACCAATGGTATTGAAGGAAAAAGTCAAAGCTGCACTGAAGGAATTGGTGAAGAACAAGACTCCAAGAATTGATGGAATACCCATTGGGATGTTTCAACAAATAGCATGCTGGAAGCACTCACTTGGTTATGCTAAGAGATTTGGAAGACAGCTGCCTGGCCAACTGATTGGAAAAGATCCATATGTGTACCCATTCCAAAGAAAGCCAACCCCACAGAATGTGGAACTTATTGAACAGTGTCATTAATATCACATGCAAGTAAAATCTTGCTGAAGATAAAAATGGTTGCAGCAGTATATTGACATAGAACTTCCAGAAATGCAAGCTGGATATGAAGAGGACATGGAACAAGGGATATGATTACTAATATCAGATGGATCTTGGCTGAAAGCAAGGAATAGTGGAAAGCTGTTTGTGTTCTATTGACTATGCAAAATCATTTTATTGTGTGGATCCTAACAAATTATGGATATCATTGAGAAGAATGAGAATTCCATAACACTTAATTATACTCATGAGTAACATGTCTATAGACCAAGAGACTGTCATTCAAACAGATCTGGGGGATACTGCTTGGTTTAAAGTCAGGAAGGGAGTGTGTCAGGGTTGTATCCTTTCACCATACTTATTTGTACACTGAGCAAATAATCTGAGAATCTAGACTATGTGAAGAAGAATGTGGCATCAGGATTGGAGGAAGTCTCAATAACAACATGTCATATGCAGACAACACAACTTTGCTTGCAGAAAGTGAGGATGACTTGAGGCATTTACCGATGAAGATTAAAGACTACAGTCTGCAGTATGGATTACATCTCAACATAAAGAAAACAAAAATCCTCACAAGTGGACCAATAAGCAGCATCATGATAAATGGAGAAAAGATTGAAGTTCTCAAAGATTAAATGTTACTTGCATCCACAATCAACACCCATGGAAGCAAGAGTCAAGACATCAGACAATGTATTGCACTGGGCAAATCTGCTGCAAAAGACCTTTTAAAAATGAAGAGCAAAGATATCTCTTTGAAGACTAAGGTGTGCCTACCCAAGCCATGGTATTTTCAATCACCTCATATGCATGTGAGAGCTGGATTGAATAAGGAAGAACAAAGAAGAGTTGATGCTTTTGAGTTATGGGGTTGCTAAATAATACTGAAAGTACCATGCACTGCCAAAAGAACTAACGAATCTGTTCTGGAAGAACTGCAACTGGAATGCTCCCTGGAAGCAAGAATGGCCAGATTTCATCTCACCTACTTTGGTCATGTTGTCAGAAGGGATCAATCCCTGGAGAAGGATATCATGCTTGGTAAAGTGGAGGGTCAGTGAAAAAGAGGAAGATCCTCAATGACTCAGTGGCTGCAATGATGGGCTCAGGTATAGCAAGGATTGTGAGGCTGGCATAGGACCAGACTGTGTTTCATTCGTTGTACATAGGGTCAGTATGAATTGGAGCTGACCCAATGGCACCTAACAACAACAACAAATTGGCACAGAAGAAGGAAAACTATCTATATATGCAGATGATATGATCCTATTCCTAGAAAACCCCAGAGGTTCAACAAGAAAACTATAGGAATTAATTGAAGGAATCAGCAGAGTGGCACAGTACAAGATCGACATACAAAACCAGTCAGATTCCTCTACATAACAAAGAGAACTCTGAAAAGGATATCAGGAAAACAATACAATTACAATTAAAAAAAAAAAAAAACACGTCACTGCCCTCGAGTTGATTCATAGTGACCCCTTCTTTCCAAGGTGGTATCACTGCAGAAGTAGATTGCCCAACCTTCCTTCGGAGGAATGGCTGGTGGGTTTGAACTGTCACCCTTCGGGTTAGCAGTCAAATGCCTTAGGCACTACACCACCAGAGCTCCTACAATTACAATAACCTCCAGAAATATAAAGTACTTAGGAATCAATCTGATCAGAGATATGAAAGAACTATACAAAGAATAGTACAAAACACTACTACAAGAAACCAGAAAGACTTACATAAATAGAGGAATATATCAGGCTCATGGATAGGGATTCTGGTTCCCTGGCTGCTGTTGCCGTTGTTAGGTGCCGTCAAGTCAGTGCCAGGTTTCCCTGGCAACCCCTCCTTAAGTTGGAGGTTAAGAGAATAGCATCTCTTCCTTGGAGCAGATGAGAATCACACTGTACCACCAACTCTCTCAAAGGGAAAATTACTTACACATACTTCTTCCTTTCCTTCATGCTCTAACCCCTTTTTGGTCTCAGTTTGGCTGAGAGATTCTAGAACTATGGAACCAATTCTTCCTGCCCCCTCAAAATTATGAAAGTGATAATCTGGTACCTCACCTTGGAAATTCATGTTCATATTTTTCTCAGGCAAAACATTAATAGTATTGTAAGTATAGTCAACATTGTACACCTATATGAAGTTGAATTTGCAAAAGTTGTGTGATAGACATATTTAAAACAGCAGTAGTGGTTGAGGCTGCTTATGTATAACTAAAAACCTCATGTGATTTGGTTCCTTTGTTTGGAAGGTTAGGGTCATGGTTCCATGCTCTAGTAACATGGTTAGCTCTTTTATTCTACCTCCTAATGGTTAGCTCTTTTGTTCTACCTCCTAAGACCAAAGTAGCTCTTTTGTTCTACCTCCTGATTTTGTTCTGCCATGATGAACAACTGCCTCCCTTGCCATGCATCCAGAGCTGGATGGTACCCAGCTACCATTACTGAACAATTTTATTGAAGATTCTATAGAAGAATCCTTATCAAAAGGGGGAATGTGAAGAACATGGTTTTAAATTCTCATGGACTCCAGATTTTCTAGATCTGTGGAGTCTGGATGAATTTCTGAGATAACCTTTCACCCTTAAATCAAAAATATCCTTTGATATCTCCTTAAAACTAAATAATAGTTTAGCTTAACTAGTGAACATTATGCTCTTTTAAGATCTATATGACATCAAATTGACAAAAACAACTTGAAAGATTAGATAGACCGTAGAAGACAATGAATTTATGTTGATGAGGTAGGAAGACTCAGAAAAGGAGGATGAGAATGGTTATAAAACTTAGATAATGAAATCAGTGTTGCTGAGTAGTACCTGCAGAAAAGGTTGAATTGATGTATAACTTGCCGTGTTATGTTCTTACCAACAGAAACAAAACTAATAAAGTTAAATAAAAAGATACCAAATCATATGCTACTTTCTGACAACCAATTAGGAAAAAGTCCCGCTTCATTCAAAACTTAAAAAACTCACTGCCGGAGGCGGGGCAAGATGGCGGACTAGGCAGAAGGATTGCACAGACCCTCTTCAACAAAGAAAAGGGAAACCAATTAACACAGACACAGAAGATAATCTTGGACCCCTGAGCCTTGAAGGAAAGGATGCAGATTTGGACTAAACCCCAACTAGCAGAAGAATTTGC
>NW_006921658.1:10445673-10464463 GCF_000298275.1 Orycteropus afer afer
CCTTTGAAGACACCTAAATATAATTCTTTTGAATTCCTTATCAGAGAGTTCCAATGCTGCTTCTTCCTCAGGGATGTGTTCTGGGTCTGTATCCTGCTCTTTTGTTTCTACCACTTTATCCTGCTTCTTTGTGTGGACTGTGATGGTCTGTTTTCTCTGCGGCATCATGGCGTCGTTGTATTTAGGTCTCTGTTGACTGTTTTTGAAGAGAAGCCAAGGGTGATCCAGGCTCTTCTTGGTGGTTTTTTATCATTGACCCATTGGTGGAGAAGGAGGTAATGGCTCTCACCCAGTAAGTGAAGTTGCAGGAGGTGTGGGTGTAGTTGTGTCTTATGGGGACTGTTCTTGTCTCCCATTCAGTTAGATAAAAATTACAATTTAATAACCATGAAAAAACTAAAAGCACATGGACAAAAAACACACCATGTAATCACACAAGAACAGTAACCATAAAAAGAAAAAAGGGGAAAAGAAGAAGAAAAAACAAAAAAAAACCTGGAATATCTGGGGATAAGGCACTAAGTGAAAAAAGGTAGAGAAGGAGAATAATGAAGGAAAAAAAAAGTGGGAAAAATGCAAAAAGAAATACAAGGAACAGGGTTATCCCTGAGAAAAAAAGGGGAAAAAAACTTCAAATTTAAAAAAAATTTCAACCAGGAACAGGGAAAAGAAAAATGCTGAAAACTAGGACCTGGGAGGGGAAGATTAAGAATAATAGTGAAAAGGAAAAATTATTAATAATAATAGTTGTTCTAAAACAGACACATACAAGCAAACTAATCACCAGAAAAAAGAAAGCAAAAAATAAAAAAAGAGGAAAAAAAAATTGGTGCAGGACAGGGCAGGGCACCCAGGCTCCGTCTGAGCACACAGACTGTAGTGGAGTTACTTTGGGCCCAGAATGTGGGTGGGAGTGGGGGATGGCCACACCTCCGTTCACCAAGCGGGTGTGGGTTATTAGAGTAACAAGAAGAATGTTGCACCTTGTCAGTCTTGCAGGTCCAGAGTGTCCTTGGTGTTGCTGGCAAGCAGAACGTGTTCTTAAGCCCCAGGAATCTGCGAGAGTGCTGTCTCTTTAAATATCCCAAATAGTGAAGCCACTTTTAAACATTTAAAATTGTGGCATCCTCTGGACCAGCAAAAGTCCACAGCTCAGCCTGTGTTTCTCTTTACTTTCTCCATTTATTTTCCAGCCACCAGAGCAGTCCTCCGTGCAGTCCCTGGCTAGCAGGGCTGATTTTTAGGTTAATTCTTAGGTCATACCACCACTCAGGAATCTCCAAGCTGCCTGTGGCGTGCTGTCAGGATAGCTCAGGATAGCTGCCAGAGGCAGCTCCGTCTGTCTCCTTTTTTGGTATTTTCATGCAAATTCTTCTGCTAGTTGGGGTTTAGTCCACTTCTATATCCTTCCCTTCAAGGCTCAGGGGTCCAGGATTATCCTCTGTGTTTGTGTTAATTGGTTTCCCTTTTCTTTGTTGAAGAGGGTCTGTGCAGTCTTTCTGCCTAGTCTGCCATCTTACAGGAACCTGTAACACCTTCTTACTGAAATGTGCTACAGTGTGTATTTTTCCTCATTATGAGTAATAAAACCAAGTGTTCAAATGAAAATAAAACTTTGATATTAATGCCCAAGCCAGGACAATGGCTAATTTTCTCTCTCCCAACTTGCTTTTTGGTATTTGATGATATTATTGAATATTCTATGGCCAATACTTTTACAAGATATACCAGTTCCCATTGAGTCAATTCCAACTCATGCAACCCACATGTGTCCAAGTAGAATTGGGCTCCATAAGGTTATCAACATCTGAGCTTTCAGAAATAGATTGTCGGCCTTGCAATGTACCTCTGGGTGCACTTGAGCCCCCAACCTTAGCAGCCAAGTATCTTAACCATTTGCAAAACCCAGAGACTCCTTTTAGAAGCTAAATGATCCCAAATAATATAAACTTTTCACTCACATTCTTTAATACTTTTGCCTTTTTCTTTTAGTTTTTCTAATTTCAGCCTATTTCAAATATTTTTTACATAAGATAAATGAACCCAGGTGATGTGATATGATGTTTTTGATACTGTTTTGTTTTTATATCATTTATTATTTTTGATAGACAATTCTTTCATGTATTTCAAAAGTCTGAAGTTATATAAAGATATATATAGGTTTTTTTCCCCATTATTGTCCCAAACCACCTTGTACCACCCACCACCCCAGCAAAGTAGTATTAACTACTTCCTTGGGGTGTCCTGTCAGAGATCCTCTGCATACATACAAGCAATTGTGCATCAATACTCTGTTCCTGTCTTGCTTTAACACTTTCAACTTAACATGAATGAAAGTTTTCACTTTGCTTTTTTCCCTTTATAAGACTATCTCAGAGTTCCTTCATATTAGTAAAGAGCTCCTTGTCCTTTTCTATAGCCATATTGTAATCCATTGGGCAGATCCTCGAGTCAGAATTGAACCACTGTGATCCAGAAGGTTTTCAATGGCTGATTTTTCAGAAGTAGATCTCCAGGACTTCTTCCTTGTCTGTCTTATTCCAGAAGCTCCATTGAAACCTGTTCAGCATCACAGCCCCATACCAGCTCCCACTGAGAGATAAGTGATGGCTGTACTTGAATTGCATTGTCTAGGAATCAAACCCTGTCTCCTGCATGGAAGGCAAGAATTCCACCACTGAACAACCACTGCTCCCTTTATTACAGTAAATGTGTATGTCTTTGTGTGTGTGTACATAAACCAAAAAAACAAAAAAAGAAAACCCCACTGCCATTGAGTTGACCCCAATTCATCATAACTCTATAAGAGAGAGAAGAACTGCTGCATAGAATTCCCAAGGCTGTAAATATTTACAAAAGCAGACTGCCACATTTTTCTCCCACAGAGCAGCTGTTGGGTTCAAACCACCAATCTTTTGGTTAATAGCCGTGCACTTAACCACTGCACCATGAGGGTTCCTATATGTATACATATACACACACATATACACAAAAGACAAACCCACTGCCATCAAGTCAATTCCAACTCATAGCGAGCCCCACTGGGTTTCTGAGGCTGTAAATCTTTATGGAAGTAGATTGCCTGGTCTTCCTTCAATGGAGTAGCTTGAACCACCAACCTTCTTGTTAGCAGTCAAATACCTCAGGCATTGCACCACCAGAGCTCCTTATGTACACGTATATACATGTGTATATGTGTTTCTGGGGAGCTCTGGTGCTGTAGTGCCTGAGGCACCTGACTGCTAACCAGAAAGCTGGCAGTTCAAACCCACCAGCCACTCCTCAGAAGGAAGGTTGGGCCATCTACTTTCTTAGTGATACTGCCTTGGAAACCCAACGAGGGGTCACCCTGAGTCGGATCCAACTCAATGGCAATGAGTTTTATGTGTTGCTGTTGTTGTTAGATGCTAATGAGTCAACTTCAACTCATGGTGACCCCTTGGGTACAGAGTAGAAATGCTGCATAGGGTTATCAAGGTTGTAACCTTTTGGAAGCACATCACCAGGCCTGTTTTCTGAGGCCTGTTTTCTGGGTGAGTTCTAACATCCAATCTTTAGTAATCCAGGGCTTAACTCTTTGTACCACCCAGAGGCTCCTTAAGTATATGTAGTATTCAAGTATTTTGACCCTTGAAAATGTAATTTACCCTACGAGTTCATTCAACCATTGTTTGGTGTCAGAACTGTTATCAACTATTTTAGAAATTATACAAAAACAACTAGAAAAACAAACCAAACAACAACAAAAAAAATTCTGTTGCCTAAGTGTTTGTGTATGTGTATGTGTGTGTGTGTGTATTCTCTTCCTATAAGATGTATTTATTTACAGATTTAGAAAAGTCACTAGTTGCAAATATTAAGCTATTAGAAAATTTATTTAAACTTTTTTTAAAAAATGTATTTAAAAGCTAGCATTTTAGTTTTTCAGTTTACTCAGAGAAGTACACAAAACTGGCAGAGCTTTGAAATTAAACATGCAGAAAGATTTCTTTCCAAGTTGTTTTAGTTACTTTTACTGATCTTCAGGCAAGCCAACTCCTAAATAACAGAAGTCCTTTAAGTTGATAATATTTTGACTGTCCCTCTCAGATGAGTGTTAATAACTGCAGACCTGTACTGATCACAGATGCTAGTGTATGGCTTCCTCAAGGCTTTATGCCCCTTCGGCCAGTTGAAGGTTCCCAGGTGGCACAAACAGTTCTCTTGTCTACTAACCTAAAGGTTGGTGGTTCAGACTCACTCAACAGCACTGTGGAAGAAAGTCCTGGCCATTTGCTTCCATAAAGATTAAACTAACTAAACTCACTGTCATCAAGTTGAATTCAACTCATACTGACCCCTCCTTGGGTTTCCAAGGCAGTATCACTGCAGAAGTAGATTGTCCAGCCTTCCTTCCAAGGAGTGGCTGGTGGGTTTGAACTGCCAGCCTTCTGGTTAGCAGTCAAATGCCTTAGGCACTATGCTACCAGACCAAAAGAAAACCTATGGAGCAGTTCTACTCTGTAAAACACAGGGTCATCATGAGTCAGAATTGTCTTGATGCCAACAAGTTTGTTTTTGGTTTTCAGCCTGCTGAAGTTTCAGTGGCCTTTGATAAGTACTTTGCTATGTAATGTGAAACTGACAAAAGGGCAGTACCTGAAAATGACAGGGGCTAGAGTCTGGGAGGGAGAGGGAGTCTGGAAGCCATGTGCAGCTAGTTAAGACTAGGGCCAAGCACAAAACAATATTAACTTTAGAAATGAGATGAAAGCCCATGTGTGTTAGCTTTCACTCAGAAGGGGAGACTCAATGAACCTCCCACCCCCTTCAGCACTGCTTTTAGATGGAAATGATTTTGTTGAATACTGACACAAAAGGAAGATACAAATGAAGTGAAGAGCCTTAGTGAGGAACAATTACATGCAAGTAGGTTACATGAAAATATAGTCTCAAGTGTATGATATCTTGTGAATATTAATTAAGGAAAGTATTCTCAGAGCAGCTAGTGTTTAAAGCAAGATCTAATCTCTGCTGAGTGGGCCTGCCATCCTCTCTCTAAATGTTTAACTTCAAAGGGCTTTGGAGTTGGGGCAAATGAGATTATTATTACTTCAATCTAGAGAGGAAAACTATTCTAACCAATTTGAGGATAAATTCTAGAATTGCACATAGCAATTAAAATGAAAAAGAAAAAAATAGTCCACACCCACGAATGTCTGTCTGCTAAAATAATGTTTCTTAGCCTTTATTATCTGATCTCCTCCAGCCCCCTACAAAAATTGTACATTTCATACATAAGCCAGGTGAAGGAGATGGGCCAGCTGAAGATACCATTTCATTAAGCTATTCTCTTCTATCAGCATGGAGGCATTATAAATAATAAAATTATTAATAAAAATAGCTTAGCACTCTTATCTGTCAACCTGACGGATAAACTGACACCATTGTAGCTTGCATATTGCTATTGTGTTAGAAGCTTTGCATCTGGTATTTCACATACCAGCCGGGTCACCCATGGTGGACAGATTCCAGACTAAGACAGACTAGAAAGAAAAACCTGGCAATCAACTTCTGAAAATTAGCCAATGGAAACCCTTTAAGTCCCAACAGAACACTACCTGATATGATGTTGGAAGATGAGACCCCTAGCTTGGAAGTCATTCAAAATCCACAGTGGCTGTGGCAATGGACTCAAGCACACCAGTGATTGTGAAGAAGGTACAGGGCCAAACAACACTTGTTTTGTTGTACACGGTGTCACCATGAGGCAGATCTGACTTGATGGCAGTTACGAACCATATCCTTATATGTCTGTGACTCAGGTATTAAAGTGTTTTTGCTCACATTAACTTAGTAATATTATATTAACAGATATGGAGAGGTAAAGTAATCAGCCCACGCTTTCAAAATACATCAGATGTACAACTGAAATTTTGAACCTTAGCACCAAGAGTCAGATACTTAACCATCATGCTGTGGTGACCACAGAGTTATAGATAGTGTCTAAAAAGGCAATGTATGTCATCAACTCCCATCTGTATAATGCTCTGATGACCTGTATAAGTGAGGGTAGAAAGCTAAAAAGAAGACATTAGGGGGAAAAAAATTAAATGGGACCAGTAAAATGTAATCATATTCACATATTGCTAAGAATATGAATTTGGCAGAGATGTGTTTTTAAAAATGTTTGGAGGTTGGTGGTAGAATAATTCAGAAAATGATAGTGGTGATAGTTGTGCAACATGATGAAAGTAATCAGTGTCACTGAATTGTATGTGTAGAAACTGTTGAATTGTCAAAAGTTCCGTGATATATACTTTTACCACAATAAAAAAAAAAATTAAAATAAGTTTAGGGGAAGGTAACCAATTACCTGATGTTAAAATTTTAGCTGTTAGTGAAATTGGTGCTGCTGCCATTCAGCTCTCTTACTCAACTATAAACAGATGCTGGGTATGTAGGCATAGTGAAGGGCCCAGATGCTGACTGGATACAGTTACAGTGGTATGAGAAATGCAGATGGGGAATAGAGACAGAGAGGCTGCAGATGTGGGTTGGCTGTGGATAAAGACAAGCCTGCCCATGCTGGGCTTTCCAGCAGACCTCTACACTGCCATGGCACCTTGATCCTTGGCTCTCACACACCACAGTGCACTCTGCCATTCTTGGATCGACCAGCAGCCCAGAAAAGTCAGGGTGCACCAGTCAGAGCACATAGTGGCTACCAGCTGTCTGAAGGCCGGAGTCTTTTCAGCGCCAGCCTCACCACCGTCCACTTACGCCAGTACACTAGCTCCACAAGCTCACTCCTGGTTTTCCAACTGTGCTATACATGGCCCCACTCCAGTGCCTTTGGTAACGCTGTTTCTTTCCTCTGCCCTTCTACCTCTCCAGCAGGGAAAACCCTCCTCATAATTTCTGAACACCTCCCAGCTCAGAAACTGAAATGGTTCTTTCTTTTCTGTCTCATGGGTCCTTATCACGTAGCTCCTTTCTGGCACTTACTACTTATTACATCTGCTTCTGTGTCTCTCTCCTTCACTTAAAGAAATATTTGAAAATATGAACCTTATCTTTTGTATTTTATATTTGATAGGTCTTGGTACAGTGCCAGGCACATTTTAAGTACCCAGCAAATAACTGTTGGTTGAATGTTCATCTCAAAGGAACCCAGTTTGCAAACCATTTAAAATAATAATGAATTTGTCACCAATATTTAAAATTTCAGAGATTTCATACACACACACATGCATGCAACAAATTGGATTGTTGGCTTGTCTTGAAAAATCAGAAAATTTGGCCACACACAGCCACATACACAAAACCACTGCTGTCAAGTCGATTCTGACTCATGGTGGCCCCCTGTGTTACAGAGTAGGACCACTGCATAGAGTTCTCTTGGCTGCAATCTTTATGGAAGCAGATCGCTAGGCCTTTCTTCTGTAGCACCAGTGGGTGGGTTCTAACCACCAATCTCTAGTTTAGTAGGCTAGTGCAAACCATGTGTGCTGTCCAGGGACCTTTAGATCTGGCCACATTGGGCTTGAATTCTCACATGCAGATATCAGTTGGAATTGAGTAGTAACTTTCTCCTTTGGGCAAGACATTCACTTTGCAGTTTGTCCCAGACTCCACCCCTCCGTAGGTATCTTTGTCTTGTACGTTGCCTTCTTCACTCATTTATGAAAACTTCTCCACCCTTGTTAGGCAATTGATTTTGCACTACTTGGTCCTCTCAGGAGATCTGGTAGCATAGTGGTTAAAGCATTCAGCTGCTAACTGAAAGGTTGGCAGTTTGAACCCACCAGCCTTTCCACAGGAGAAAAATGAGGCAGTTTGCTTCCATAAAGATTTACAGCTTTGGAAATCCTATGGTCAGTTCTACTGCATCCTAAAGGGTCATTATGAGATGGAATCAACTCGACGGCAGTGGGTGATGATAGGTGGGTTCTCTCAGAGGAATCCCTGGGTGGCACAAATGGTTAAGTGCCCAGCCACTAATTAAAGGGTTGGCAGTTCAAGTCCACCCAGAGGTGCCTCAGAAAGAAAGCCTGGTGATCTACTTCTAAAGGTCATAGCCATGAAAATGCTATGGGACACAGTTCAACTCTGGCACACATGAGGTCACCATGTGTCAGAATCAACTCAACAGTAACTGGTTTGGTTTCTTGGGGATTGTTTTCCTCAGACCAAATCATTAGCCCCACCTCCACCTTTGCTTGCCATCCTTAAGACACATGTCTTACCATGGTTTTCCATTGTCCAGTTTTGTCTATACCCACATGTCGCTCCTACAACCTACTCCACAGGGGCCTAAGAGGTTGAAGAAGGATGCTTCTTTTGGTCCAAGAAAAGGTAGCTAAAGGAGAGATCTGTCTTCTTTTGGCATATCAGCTGTTGGCAGTGCTAAGAGGCAGGATGCTGGCCAGGATGGACAAACAAGCCATCTGGGAATGACAGCTCCTATATTTCAGCCAGCAAAAGCCTTTTCAAAGCCTACTTTGCATAAGACAGTTCCGCTGACCACATTAGAGTCACAGAGGAATAGTTACCTCTGGAACTTCCTTTCTGCAACAGTAGCACCCTGTTTAAGGGAACCAAGAATGGAATATGATCCTCTCATATATATGCTGCCATGAGGTTACAGATGACCGTACTGGCATGAGCTTTTAACATTGAAAAAATAAATGAAAGCTCTCTGGAAATAATAGGAGCACTGTGTCCTGGAACCCACAGAATAATAATCCCAGGCCATCAGTTATCCAAGCTGAAAACAGTTTCTTCCTCTCTTTACTGTGCCTGAGATGACATGACACAGACCTTCAGCCTGGCAGCGATAGGAAACCACACAGAAGAGGCTGCTCCCATCGTGGCTGAAACACTGATCAAGGCAGGGGACTTCTCCTTCACCAAAGGGAGGATCACTTCCCAAGTGTTAATATGAAGCTTGATTTTGAAAGACAGGTTATGCTTCATAAGCCAGTGATATCCAGACTTGTGGGGCCTATAACTCAGATCTGGAGGATTCCTGAGAATAAGAATATGAAATTTTTTTTTGAGAAGTTATATAGTCAAATGTCTGCTAAGTCTTCTCTTTACATGGGCTCCTAACAATCAGAAAAGGTAGGCACTATCCTTATGCACAGCTGCTAACCAAAAGATTGGATGTTGGAGTTCACCCAGAGGCATCTTGGAAGAAAGGCCTGGCCAACTACTTCTGAGAAAACAACTATTGAAAATCCCATGGAGCGCTATCCTACTCTGACACACATAGGTCACCATGATACAGTCAACTCAGTGGCTACTGGTAGTGGAGGATCCTTATGCCTAGTTTATAGAGGAGGATGCTGCAGCTACACTTGAGGTTAAGCAAATTAGTCAAGATCGTGAGTAGCAGGTCACCATTTGAAACCAGGTCTGTTTTCCTGACCCCAAAGTCCTGGCTCTTAACTATAACTCTGTATTATTACTCCATTCATTGACTCATTTCACAAATATTTATTGAGCACCTTCTCTGAGTTAGGCACTACTGTAGGTGTTTAGGCTACAACAGTGAACAAAACAGAGCCCTGTCCTCAAAGAGGTCACGTTCTAGCAAATGTACATCGCAGTGTTGTAGAGTCTACTTTCCACAGTTTGGGAAGAGTGTCTCCAGGTCGAGCATATTCCTAAAGCATCCAGGACAAATATGTAAATTTGAGGAGACCCACCAGCCAATCCTCAGAAAGAAGGTTGAGAAATCTACTTCCGTAGGGATACCAACTCAGAAACCCAAGGAGAGGTTGCTATGAGTCGGAAATGACTGTACGGCAGTACACATTTTCGAACTAAATTCCCAAGGAGCTAAAAAAAAGTTCCTACTGAACTTGAAAATGAGGTGGGGTATGTTCCACCAACTTTCCCTTAAGGGAAAAAAATCCCCCAATTTTAATTCCTTTCTGAACTCAACCACATGTTGAGATAAGGCAGGTGGGACTATAAGTCAACTTAGCTCCCTTGGGAGAAAAATTATAGTAATAAGCTTTAAAAAATGATGATAATAATAAGCTATATGATTTCAAAGTGGCTCCACCCCCTACTTTTTTTTTTTTTTTTTTTTGACAACTGAAATTGATTTTGAAAGGAAAGGCTGTGGAGATTTTAATAGAATACAATCCAGACGTTCTAAATCTAAACCCCCTCACCAAAGAAACTGCAGGTCTGGAGATGCCTGGGCTCTGCTGATAATGCCCTACTCTGTGCCTGACGTGCTACATCCACCACCACATGTCACCCAACATGCCTTAGACTTCATATACGAAAGAAAGAAAGATGGAATGATATTAAGACTGAAATCAATACAGCTTTCTTTTACATTTCCCAATAGTCTCAATAACTTCAAAGAAGCAGATATGAATATAATTAATGAACAGAACAAACTCCAAGTGGAAAATAAATCTGGACCTTGATTTATGAGCACAGCTAGAATGATGGATTTAGAATTGCAGACGTGTTTGTTGGCAAATCTGACTGCTCATTTATTTCCAAATGCTATAGTATTTTACAGCAATTGAAGTTGCATCAGCCTGGGTTTCCCTTAGGAGAAATATCTTGCTGGAATTAGTTGGTACCCAACCAAACAGAACCCTTGTACTTTGATGCATTCAGCCAAATTAAAATTTATGTTTGAATCTGTATTAGAAGAATCCTCCAACTAGATCTCCATTTGGCTGCTTCTGAAGTTAATCCCGCTTTAAAATATGTATATTCTTAGAAAACTGACCAAACTGAATAGTAGCAATGCTCAGAGGAAATTCACACTTCTATTTGGAAAAGAAACAAGAGCTCTCACTATGGAATAGGCTGAAAAACTATGAAAAAACATGAACTTGGTGGTGGTTTTGACTCTAACTGTGTGGCCTCCCTTCTGGAAGTCCCTCAAACATTCTAATCCTTCTTTTCCTCCCCAATAGTAGAAGTAACAATAATTATATGATGAAATTTACTAAGTGTTATTATACATTAAGCTCTATGTTGAGGGTTTCACACACTTATCTCTTCTAACCTTCAGAACAGCCCCCTTTGCAGATGAGGAAACTGAGGTTCAGAGAAGTATAATGACTTGTCCATGCTTTTAAGTAGGTGGAAAGCCAGTGACGCAGACTGATCCCAGGGCCTCTACTCTTAACCACAATATTCTTGGGGTCTGGCAGTCAGGAGGTATGGGATCATGTCCAGCTCAACAATCAGTTCATTTTTACAACACTAGCTAAATTGCTTTACTCTATGTTTCAGCTTCCTTGTCTAAAATAATAGTAATATCTACCTACATTATCTCCTGGACTCAGTATATTTGACATGCAAAGGTCAAAAGAAGAGGAGGACAATTAATGGCAAACTGAAATAAGCTATTTTATGTGGAGGAACAAGAAGGAAATGGGGCAGGGGGAGGAATGGGTCTGCTAATTTCCTACAGCCTACCTACATTACTGTGAGTAACAAGTAGTTCTATAGTAGTTAGGAGCCAATGAATCAGTTTCTACTCACAGCGACCACAGGGACAACAGAATGAAACACTGCCAGGTCCTGCTCCAGCCTCACAAACCTTGCTATGCTGGAACCCACTGTTGCAGCCACTGTGTCAGTCCATCTGGTTGAGAGTCTTCCTCTTTTTTGCTGACCATCTACTTTACCAAGCATGGTGTCCTTCTCCAGGGACTGGTCCCTGCTGATAACATGTCCAAAGTGTATGAGGCCAAGCTTCGCCATCCTGGCTTCTAAGCAACATTCTGTCTGTACTTCCTCTGAGACAGATTTCTTTGTCTACTAGCAGTCCCTGGTACGTTCAGAATTCTTTGCCAACACCACTATTCAAAACCATCAATTCTTCTGCTGTCCTCTTTATTCATTGTCCAGCTTTCACATGCGTATGAGGCTATCGAAAATACCATGGCTTAGATCAGGCGCACCTTACTCTTCAAAGTGACATCTTTCTTCTTTAACACTTTAAAGAGGTCTTTTGCAGCAGATTTGTTCATACATCATTTGATTTCTTGACTACTGTTTCCATGCATGTTGATTGTGAATCCAAGTACAATGAAATCCTTCACAACTTCAGTCTTTTCTCCACTTATCATAATGTTGCTTATTGGTCCAGTTGTAAGGGTTTTTATTTTGAGATACAATCCATACGAAGATTGTAATCCTTGATCTTCATTAGTAAGTACTTCAAGTCCTCTTCACTTTCAGCAGGCAAGATTGTGTCATCTGCATATTGCAAGTTATAAATGAATCTTCCTCCAATCCTGAGGCCATGTTCTTCTTCCCATTATCCAACTTCTCAGGTTATTTGCTCAGCTTACAAATTGAACAAGTATAGTGAAAGGATACAACTCTGATGCACCCCTTTCCTGATTTTAAACCATTAAGTATCCCCTTGTTCTGTTCCAATGACTCCCCCTTGGTCTATCTACAGGTTCCTCATGAACACAATTAGGTGTTCTAGAATTTTAATTCTTTGCAATGTTATCCATAATTTGTTATGATCTGCACAATCAAATGTGTTTCCATAATCAATATAATACAGCTAAACATCTTTCTGATATTCTCTGGTTTCAGCCAAAATCTATCTGACATCCACAGGGATTTCCCTTGTTCCATGTCCTCTTCTGAATCTCTTAAATTTCTGGCATTTCCTTGTCTATGTACTGCTGCAACCATTTTTGAATTGTTGTTGTTGTTGTTATGTGCCGTCGAGTCAGACCCGACTCATAGTGACCCCTCCTTGGGTTTCCGAGGCGGTAGTATCACTACAGAAGTAGATTGCCCCATCTTCCTTCCGAGGAGTGGCTGGTGGATTTGAACCGCCAGCCTCCTGGTTAGCAGTCAAGTGCCTTAGCCACTATGCTACCAGAGCTCCCAATTTATCTTCAGCAAAATTTTACTTGCATGTCATACAATGATGTTGCTCAATAATTTCCACATTCTGTTGGATCACCTGTCTTTGGAATGGGCACAAATATGGATCTCTTCCAGTCAGTTGGCCAGATAGCTGTCTTCCAACTCTCTTGGCATAAATGAGTGAGTGCTTCTGGTGTTGTACCCTTTTATTGAAACAACTCAATGGATATTCCTTCAATTCCTGGGCCTTGTTTTTCACCAGTTCCTTCAGTGCGGCTTAGCCTTCTCCCTTTAATACCACTGGTTCTTGATTATATGCTACCTTCTGAAATGGTTGAACATCAACCAATTCTATTTTGTATAGTCATTCTGTGTATTCCTTCCATCTTCTTTTGATGCTTCCTGCATCATTCAATATTTTTCCCATAGAATCCTTCAATATTGTATATGATGAGTAACAAGGACCTAGGTACATTGGTCCCATTGCTCCTAAGCCCTTCTTAGCACCCAGTGGACAGTAAAAATGACTCAATGATTCAAATGTAATGTATCAGGTCTATATAGCAAAATTAGAAGTGTTCTAATAATTTCCCAAAATATGAACTTTGTAGACTCAAACCAACATAATCAAGCCTTGGAATGGCTGTTAAAAAGCTAGATTATTAACATTGGCTTTCTGTTATGGGTCAAATTTCTTTCTTTTTGCTTTATTAAAAAAAAAAAAAAAAATTACCATCTAATGGATTCCAGGGAGCTCTGATGGCATAGTGCCTAAGACATTTGACTGCTAACCAGAAGGCTGGTGGTTTAAACCCACCAGCCACTCCTCAGAAGGAAGATGGAGCAATCTACTTCTGCAGTGATACTGCCTTGGAAACCCAAGAAGGGGTCGCTATGAGTTGGATCCGACTTGACAGCAGTGAGAGTTATAATGGATTCCAACTCATGGTGATCCCATGTGTGTCAGAGTAGAACTGTACTCCATAGGGTTTTCAATGACTGTGATCTTTCAGAAGTGGATTACCAGTCCTTTCTTTCAAAGAACCTCTGAGTGGACTTAAATCACCAGCTTTTTCATTAGTAGTGTGGACTCCAACTACCAATCCTTCTGTTAGTAGTCAAGCATTTAACCATAAGTCCCAGGGAGCTCTGGTAGCATAGTGCCTAAGGCACTTGACTGCTAACCAGAAGGCTGGCAGTTCAAACCCACCAGCCACTCCTTGGAAGGAAGATGGGGCAATCTACTTCTGTAGTGATACTGCCTCAGAAACCCAAGGAGGGATCACTAGGAGTCAGGTATGACTCGATGGCACATAACAACAACAACAGCCACCCAGGGATGGCATTGTGCTGTCTAGTATTGCTGTAATATTTGATACCAATGACAACTCTATTTCTAACACATCTACCCTCCAAGGACTTTAGTAACATAAATTTAGCCTGAAAATTTTCCAGTAAGCCATCTCATTGTATGACTTATCAAGAGAGAAAGAAAAATAAAAGTTTGTTAAAAGGATTGTCAAGAAATATACTTGAATGTCTTGGTATTCCTTCTTTGGAATGAGTTGTAAAAGGGGAAATTGTTTGCAATTTAACTTACAGTAGGGAAAAGACAAGCACAAATCTAATCTCAACTGATTGTGTCAGTCTTCACATGGCAGGAAGTGAGAGTGTGCTCTAATGAGATGATGGCCCCATCTGAGGGACAATGACTGCAATTACCTACCAAATACTGCAATTCTCTACCAAGTAGAGAAAGTGAACACTTAATTCATCAGGAGAGACAAATAAAACATGCTGTAGTGATACTATTTTGCAGATCTGACCACTGAAAACTAGTTTCCCATTGCTGTCAAGTGACTCCAACTCACGGCAACCCCATGTGTGTCAGAATACAACTGTGTGCCATAGAATTTTCAGTGCCTGATTTTTTAGAAGTAGATCACAGATCTGTCTTCCAAGGCACATGTGGTGGGCTCGAACCTCCAACCCTTCCTTAATGGCCATGTGTGCGGTTAACAGTTTGCACCACCATGGACTTTGGGGGTTTTGACCGTCAAAAAAGGCAGCAGATATAAGGGCCATCCCTGTATCTCAGTGTTTGCTCCAGTAGCATCAGTACTTAGTTATGCAGTACAGCAAAATTTTAAAAATCAGCTTAGCCAAATTAAAAAAAAAAAGCTCATATTAGCAAACTCAGTCCTTTTTTTTTTTTTAATGTGGTAATGAATTCCAAGATCGAATCAATAGGATTAATTGAAAGCCTCAATAAAGGGGACCTTGGAGATCTTCTTCCTGCCATTAACTTTAACTTTAACCTTCTCAGGGGTGTGTTAAGGGGAGCTAAGGTGATGTGCAAGAACAACCATTTTGAACCATGTGGTCTTGTAGAAAGAAGGTATTGCTCTTCCCCCTGAAATCTGCAAAGTCACTGTGGAGCCAGGTGTGCGGAAATGGTGCCGCCAATGTACACGGAGACTCCACTCACCTCAAGCCTGTTTTTCTGGAAGGCCACATGGCTTCTGCTTCTGCCCATTGCTCCCCACACCACCCCTCCTCTGCCAAGAAAAGGAAGATGTGGCCTGCTGGTACTATCCCTCAGACACATTTCATGAAGGCCATATTCATAAATGATGGCTTCTGGGGCAAAGGGAGTAGAGTCTGTGGAGGGAGAAGGGAGAGAGAATTGGGAAGGGTTGAGAAGATTAGGAGGTGGGGAGAAAAGGAACCAATAGAAGCAATGGAGCCACAGAACAAAAACAAGGAATTCCTTTAAAGGAACATTACCTATTATTTCCCCCCATTTATTTACTTATTCATTCTATAAAAAACATTTTGCAATGTTGTTGAATGCTCCTACTAAGTGCTAAATTAAAATTTGCAGTAGTGCTAATTGAGGTACCGCTTTGGTGCACACTGCTGGCTGTTATACATGATGAGCTTTCTTTTGCAGGGGATTAAGACTTTAATAGTGTCTCCTTTGTGCTTTCACTGGTTTAATGCCAGAGCAAAACATAATTATAGCAAAGGCTGTTAATGGATTAGGTGGTTGCTTTTGCCACCTTACTGTGTACCTATCTTTTCCTCCATTTGGCTTTGTGTTGGCTCCTACCACCTTCTAATTATCTGTTCCTCCTTTGCTTGATAGCTTTAGAAGTTATAATCCAAATTAAATTTCTTCTTCTTTTCTTTTAAGGAAATGAAAAAAGAGAATAGGTTTTATTAGGAATGGCACACGTCACTCTAGAATAATCAAATGGGAAAGACATAAAAGCCCCTGCGGTTTATGAGTCAAAATTGACTCAATGGTGTCTAACAACATGGCCTTCAAGATCTGTGAACCCAAATAAACCCCAAATCAACTCTCACCTGGCCTTGGATGCAGTGGACATATTATCTTTCCCCTCTACCTCAGGATTTCCACCTGAAAAAAAATAATAAAATGAAATAATCATACTTACTAATCTCAGATTGGCAATTGGTGCATTTAGCAGTGCCCTGAAAATGAGACTCTTCTGTTTAATGAAGCATTTCATTCAAAGGTTCATTTGGCTAATAAAAATCCCATTTTTAACTTGTATTTGAGGCTAGTCCATTATTCTTTCACATGTGGTTTAAACCAGTTTTCCGTGAGCTGTGGTCGCTCCCAAAGATGGATTTCAATGGCACTTACTAGGAAGAGCTCATGAATTCTGATCATCCTTAATGCTGAAATGAGCTGTAATGAAGCCCTGAGATCAAAGTGCTTGAGGAGCAGCAGCATATGAATGGGCCAAGGCACTTGGGTCTGGGTTGCTGTAGAAAAGGATTAAGAAACTTCACTTAAGTCGCCAGAAAGGTTTCCACAGGCTAGTCTGCTCTGCATTTATTGTTTATAGGATTCACCAACGAGAGATACTTCTAACAGATATACAAATAGTCTCCCTCAGAGAAAACAGTGTTATCAGATATTTTCCACAAGGGAGAGAAAAGGTTTTAAATTAATAGCAAGAGAAACAGTGTCAAGGCCCTTCTTAACTCACACGGGGGTGGGGAAGGAGGCCAAGAGAAGAGCTTAGGGGCGGAAGGAGGGAAAGAAAGAAAGAAGAAGGGAGCTGCAACCACCAACAAATGCCACCTTTCCCTCTAGCCTTCAGAATAAGCACAGACCCTCCTTCCAGGGAAAAGCAAACCCTTCTTTTTCTAAATACTGTACATGAAGCAAAACAGAGGGCCAGAACTGAAGCCAGGGTCCCTCCCTGTCACGCTTTATAGCAGCAAGATGCAGGGGGAATCGAAAGCAGATGCAGTGGCATAAATGCTCCAACATTTCACTCTCCTCCTTGAAAAGATGTCAAGGATTATTTGTGTTACCTCTCTGGAAAAAGCAGAGAAGTCCTCTTAAACGATGAATGAAAGATGAGTACAAAGAGTTAATTTGAAACCAATCAAGCCCGTTCGTCTACTGCTTCAGAAATCCTTCTATTTTAATGATGAATTTATTTTCAAAGCAGTGCCGATCCTTTTGAGGGGAATTCCACCTCTCACAGCTGCGCAATCTGCCCTGCAGTGTTGAGCTTCTTCGCCCACCTGCTCTTTGTAAAACAACGTGGACTTCCCAGAGCTGAGAGCGAGCCAAGCTGGCTGAGCCCGCCTAAGAGGCATCCTCAGCCTCCAGCCATGTAAGTGTCAGTGAATACAAACACCACAGAACCCTGCGAATTGGGCAAAGCAGCTCGGTGGAGCCACACAACCACATGGCAAAGCCACAGACTCCCTTTTGCCTTGCAAAGAGCCTATTGAATTCTCTATGGTTGATCTGTTAACCCAACTTGGCTTCCCTAGCCACCCCTGTTCAAAAGCAATTGCACTGAAAATACTATTTGCAAAAATTTTTCAAAACATCACACCTGAAAACCTCTAAACAAAATTCCTATTTCCTATTCCAAGTATAACTCTGAGGAGACGAGAGGATTCGATCTACTTTAACTGGAATAGTGTTGAGATGTTTATTTTGAAATAACATCTCACCAAAACTTTAAAAGCTGCATTTAATAGCTTTGGATTCCTTTCTTGTAATTTTTTTTTTTCATCTTTATTCAAAGACATCTAATTGTAATGTTCTGAAATTTAAATGCGGTTGTTATGCCTCTGATTATCAACAAAGAATTCCTAGATTAATGCAAAAGCACATTTAATAGGACAAAATGCTAACCCTTTGTGCCTTTGAGGGCATCCATAGTTCTATTAACTAGGAGGATTATGAGATCTGACCCTTGGCAGTGAGGTGCACCCTGTTCACATCTGTGAAAAGATTTCTCCTTCTTGCTCATGGAGACATCTGAAGTTTACTGCTACTTACCTATTTCCAGTGTTATGGGAAACATAGTGAAAGGGAAATATTATACCAAATTACCAATTTTATAATAATAATTCATTGGAAAACTTCACAATTTGTTCTAAACTAAGTTTAAGAAATATACATGACACAACTTTTGTCTTATTTACCAAAGTTACTATAACAAAGTACCAAAAACTGTTGTTGTTGTTGTTGTTGTTAGGTGCCGTCAAGTCGTTTCCAACTCATAGTGACCCCATGCATGGCAGAACAAAACACCACCTGATCCTGCACCAGCTCCATGATCCTTTCTATACGTGAGCCCATTGTTGCAGCCACTGTGTCAATCCATCTCATTGAAGGCCTTCCCCTCTTTCATCAACCCTCCACCTTACCAAGCATGACATCCTTCTCAGGGAATGGTCCTTTCTGATAACATGATCAAAGTTGGTGAGACAAAGTCTGGCCATTCTTGCTTCCAAGGAACATTTCAGCTGCACTTCCTCCGGGACAGATCTGTTAGTTCTTTTAGCAGTCCATGGTACTTTCAGCATTCTTCACCAGCACCACAACTCAAAAGCATCAACTCTTCTTTGGTCTTTGTGTACAACA
>NW_006921658.1:10465368-10472610 GCF_000298275.1 Orycteropus afer afer
TTTGGAAGACAGCTACCTGGCCAACTGACTGGAAGAGATCTATATTTGTACCCATTCCAAAGAAAGGTGATCCCACAGAATGTGGAAATTATTGAATGATATCATTAATATCACATGCAAGTAAGATCTTATTGAAGATAATTCAAAAATGGTTGCAGCAGTATATTGACAGAGAACTACCAAAACTAGGTGGCTTAAGACAGTAGGAATATAATGTCTCCAGTTTTGGAGTTCTGGAGGCATTAAGTCTGAAATCAAGATGTCAGTGGGATCCTGCTTTCTCTGAAGGCTCTAGAGAAAGACCTTTCCCTGCTTCTTCCCCTGGAAGTTTCTGGTGGTTCTTGGCACCCTTGGCATTCATTGACTTGTAGATTCATCACTCCAATCTCTGCCTCTGCCTGCATATCATCCTCTTTCTTCTGTGTGTCCTGTGTGTCTGTGTGACCTCTCCTCATATTGGATTAGGACCCACTCTACTCCAGTATGACCTCATGTTAACTAACAACATCTTTAAATACCCTGTTTCCAAAAAGTTCATATTTATAGAGATTAGGATATAAATGTATCTTTTGGAGGAACACAATTCAATCCATAATAACTTTTATTCTTTCTTTCTTTTTTTTTTTTCCAACTTTGGTACCTAAAACTTCACATCTTCATATGTCCCTCAACGTTGACTGACACTTTCAAAATAAGATGGTAAAATGTGTATCACGAAAGTGATAGCAATAGTAATAATAACTCTGGACTAAGATAAGGGGAATGTATTGTATTGAGCCTCAGTGAATAAGACTTGACGTTATAGCCCTGCAGCATCAAACTTTATGTGCTTTCTATCAGTCTTTTCTAAGACCAAAAAGGACAAATATCACTGTGTATGCTACATTGTTGTTACTGTTATTGTGTGCTAGCAAGTTGATTCTGACTCATAGCAACACTACAGGACAGAGTAGAATTGTCCCACAGGATTTTCTAGGGCGTAGGGCCTAAGGCATTTGACTACTAACCAGAAGGTTGACAGTTCAAATCCACCAGCCACTTCACAGAAAGAAGACTGGGCAATCTACTTCCATAAAGGTTCAATACCTCAGAAACCCAAAGGGGGTCATGATGAGTCAGAATTGACTTGATGGCAGTGAGTTTTTTTTTCCCTGTAATCTTTGTGTAAGCAGAACACCAGGCCTCTTCTCCTGCAGAATGGTTGGCAAGTTTGAACCACCCACCTTTCAGATAGCAGCCAAACACTTAACCATTGTGCCACCAGGGCTCCTGTTTATGCTATACTCAACTCACTGCTGTCGAGTCGGATCTGACTCATAGCAACCCCTCCTTGGGTTTCCAAGGTGGTATCACTATGAAAGTAGATTGCCCAGTCTTCCTTCTGAGGAGTGGCTGGTGGTTTTGAACTGTCAGCCTCTGGTTAGCAGTAAGATGCCTTAAGCTATAAAATCCAGCTCATGAGTGTTAATTAGATAAGGAATTTAAAGATTTTCAGGGATTCACCATATCTCAGTGAAGAATCAATATGTACCTATTGAATAGAAATAATGTGAATACCCCAGTTACTTCAGAAAAACTGAATTTTCAGGATACCAGCTTCAGCTATTATCTCAACTTTGGGCCCTAATTTCATAGTAGACTCACTCTTGACCATCCTGCACACATGCTGGCTTCCAGATCAGGAGACTCGCTGTAGACCACAACCTGCTGCAGAGACAATTGCCAAGCAGCAGGTGAAATAGTCACATGGCAAAAGTTATTCTCCCTATTTGTCTTTCTTCTCTCTGCCACACCCAGGGAGAACCAGCCTGTTTAAACACCAAGTTTAATATACAGCACAATCACCTTGATCAATTATTTTAGTTTGACTTATCTAAATATTCAAATATACTCTTTCCATTGTGGAAGCATTGGTTCAAAATTGGAAAAGGTGTGTGGCAGAGTTATACCTTTTTGCCTTACTTATTTAATCTGCATGCTGAATAAGCAATCCAAGAAATGGGACTATAGAAAGAAGAAGTGGCACCAGAGTTGGAGTAAGGATCATTAACAACCTGTGATACGTAGATGACACAGCATTGCTTGCTGAAAATGAAGAGTATTTGAAGCACTTACTGTAGAAAGTCAAAGACTATAACCTTCAGTATGGATTATACCTCCACATAATAGAAAATAAAAATCCTCCCATCTGGATCAATAAGCAACAACATGATAAATGGAAAAAAAAATTGAAGATGTCAAGGATTTCATTCTTCTTGGATCAATAACCAACGTCCATGGAAGCAGCAGTTTAAGAGTCAAACAATGGATTGCGCTGGCAAATTTGCTACACAGGACCTCTTTAAAGTTCTAAAAAGCAAAGATGTCACTTGGATGACTAAGGGTGCCTGACCCAAGCCATCCATCATCTTTTCAATTGTATCATATGCATGTAAAATCTGACAATAAAAACAGAAGATAAAAGAAAAATTGCTGCATTCAAACTATGGTGTTGGCAAGTATATCGACTATACAGTGGACAGTAAAGAAAAAGTCAATCTTAGAATACAATCAGAGTATTCTTTGGAGTGAGGATGGTGAGACTTCAGCTGGCTTACTTAGGCCACATAATCAGGAAAGACTAATTGCCAGGAAAGGGCACACATTTGGTAAAGCAAAGGGTCAGCAAAAATGAGGGAAACTCTCAATTATATGACAATAGCCACAAGAATGGACTCACACATACCAATGAAAATGGCACAGGAGGAGGTAATGATTTGTTCTATATGAATAAAGTCTTTGTCAGTTGGAGCCAACTCAACAGCAACTAACAATAGCAACAACACTGTTGTTAGATGCTGTCAAGTTGGTTTCAATTCATAGTGATCCTATTACACCAGAATGAAACACATCCTCACAATCATTGTGATGCTTGAGCCCATTGTTGCCACCATTGTGTCACTCCATCTCATTGAGAGTCTTCTCCTTTTTCCACTGACCTTACACTTTACCAAGCATGATATCCCTCTCCGGGGACTGGTACCTCCCAATAACATGATCAAAGCACAAGAGAGAAAGTCTGCCCATTCTTTTTCTTTGCTCATTTTTTTTTTTTTTACTTTTTATTGTGATTTGGGTGAAATTTTACAAAGCAAATTCCTTTTATATTCAACAGTTCATAAACATTTTGTTTTAAGACACTGATTACAATTCCCACAACTGGAATTGCTTTCCTCGCACTTCCTTCCTGGGGTCATCTTTTCCCTGTGTCCTTCTTGTCTATGCATTCCCACCTCCCTAGCTTTCTCCCTGTACAAATGCTGCCCTTTTGACCTCCCATGGTCGATTGCTCTAAGGAGTGAATCTCCCTGGGATAGTTGTTCACCTCATAGGCTTGTCTATTATTTGGCTGAGAGTTAACCCATGGAAGTGAGTTCATTTCCACGTCTGAAGGGTGACTAGGGGCCATAGTCTCAGGGGTTTCACCAGTCTCTATCTGACCAGTAATCCTGGTCTTTTTTATGTTTTTTTAATTTTGTTCCACATTTCTCTACCACTCTGTCCAGTATCTCCATTTTTGATCCTTTTGTCAGTGATTGGCGTTGGTAGCTGGGCACCATTTGGGTCTTCTGATCTTAGGGTCGTATAGGTTGAGGTTCTCAGGGTTCATTAGTTCTTTTTTTTTTTCTTTATTATCTTTGCAGTGTTCCTTCCCCCCACCACCACCCCTGGTAATCAACAAAGAAAGTTTCCTTCCGTATATAAACCTTTCCATGACTTTTCACAATAATGAACTAATACAGTATTTGTCCTTCTGTGATTGACTTACTTCACTCAACATAGTCCAACTCATAGCAACCCCTCCTTGGTTTTCTAAGGCGGTATCACTACAGAAGCAGATTACCCAATCTTCCTTCCAAGGAGTGGATGATGGGTTGCCAGCCTTCTGGTTAGCAGTCAAATGCGTTAGGCACTATGCCACCAGAGCTCCTGTTTTTGTTTGTTTTTTAATATCCTCCAAGTCCAGCCACTCCCCAGAAGGAAGGTTGGGCAATCTACTTCCATAGTGATATCGCCTCGGAAACCCAAGGAGGGGTTGTTATGAGTCAGACCTGACTCAACGGCGGTGGGTTTGGCTTGGTTTGGAAGTTCATCCATGCTATGTGGTGTTTTGCAGATTCTACATTATTCTTTAGTGTTGCATAGTATTCAGCTGTGTGTATGTACCACAGTTTAGTTATCCATTCTTCTGTTGATAAGCACCTGAGTTGTTTCCATCTTTTTGCTCTTGTAAACAGTGCTGTGATGAACATGGGTGTGCATATATATGTCTGTTGTCGTCCTGGCTCTCACTTTTAGGATATATACCTAGTAATGAGATTGCTGGATCAAATGATATTTCTAATTCCAACTTTTTAAGGAATCATACTACTTTCCACAGTTGTTGCACCATTTTACAGTCCCACCAGCAGTGTATGAGAGCCCCAATCTCTCAACATCCTCACCAGCTTTGTTATTTTCTGCTTTGTTGAATTTTGCTATTAGTGCTGGGGCAAGATGGCATCTCATTGTTGTTTTGATTTGCATCTCTCTAACAGCTAATGGTAGCATAGTGCCTAAGGCACTTGACTGCTAACCAGAAGGCTGGAGGTTCAAACCCATCAGCCACTCCTTGGAAGGAAGGTTGGGCAATCTACTTCCGTAGCGATACTGCCTCAGAAACCCAAGGAGGGATCACTATGAGTCGAGTCTGACTCGACGGCACATAACAACAACAACAACAACAAAAGCTAATGATCATGACATTTCTTCATGTATTTGTTGGCTGCTTGAATATCCTCCTTGGTGAAGTGTCTATTCATGTCTTCTGCCCATTTTTTAATTGGATTGCTTGTCTTTTTGTTTTTGAGGTAGTGGAGTTTTCTATATATTTTAGAGATAAATCCCTTGTCAGATAAGTCGTTGCCAAATATATTTTCCCAATCTGTAGGTTCTCTTTAGACTCTTTTGGAGAAGTCTTTTGAAGCACATACAAATTTAATCTTTAGAAGGTCCCATTCATCTAGTTTATCTTCTGCTGTTTGTGCATTTTGGGTTATGCTTGACAGAGTATTTATGCCAATTACTGATGTTGTTGCTAGGGCCCCTAAATTTGCCCCTATTTTTTCCTTGAGGAACTTTATACTTTTAGGTTTCACATTTAAGTCTTTGATTTATCTGGAGTTAGTTTTTGTGTATGATGTGAGGTATGGACCTTGTTTCATTTTTCTGCAAATAGATATCCAGTTGTGCCAGCACCATTTGTTAAAGAGACCATCTCTTCTCCATTTAATGGATTTCACCCTTTTGTCAAAAATTGGCTGACCTAGGTTGATGGATCTATCTCTGGGTTCTCAGTTCTATTCCACTGGTCTATGAGTCTGTCATTGTACCAATACTAAGCTGTTTTGACTACTGTAGCTGCATAGTAGGTTTTGAGATCCGGGAGTGTGAGATATCCTACTTTGTTCTTCTTCTTTAGTACTACTTTGCTTATCCGAGGTCTCTTTCCTTTCCATATAAAATTAGTAATTGGTTTTTCCATATCCTTAAATAATGTTGATGGGAACTGGATTGGGATTCCACTGAATGTATAGATTGCTTTGGGTAGCATTGACATTTTCAGTGTTTAATCTTCCTATTGACGAGCATGGTATGTTCTTCCATTTATGTAAATCTCTTATGGTTTATCAAAGTAGTGTTTTGTGGTTTTCTTTGTATAGGTCTTTTGGATCCCTAGTGAGATTAATTCCCAAGTATTTTATTTTTTTGGTAGCTATTTTAAATGGTATTTACTAATTTCCTTTTCTGAGACCTCTTTGCTGGTGTGGAGGAAGCCAACTGATTTCTGTATGTTGATCTTATATCCTGCCATGATGCTAAATCTCTCTATTAGATCCAGTAGGTTTTTTTAATTATTATTATTTTTCATTTATTTATTTATTTTTGCTGAGTCTCTTGAGTTTTCTAGATATAGGATCATATCAGCAAATAGGGATAGTTTGACTTCTTCTTAAAAACTGGGATGCCTTTGATTTCCCTTTCTTGCCTTATTGCCCTGCCTAGGACTTCCAATACAATGTTGAATAGAAGTGGTGATAGAGGGCATCCTTGTCTGGTTCCTGTTCGTAAGGGGAATGGTTTCAGTCTCTCTCCATTGAGAAATGTTGGCTGTTGGTTTTGCCTATATTCCCTTTATTATGACGAGGAATTTCCCTTCTATTCCTATTTTGCTGAGAGTTTTTATCAGGAATGGGTGTTGAATTTTATCAAATGCTTTTCTGTATTGATTGATATGATCAAGTGATTCTTTTCCTTTGTTTTATTTATGTGGTGGATTACATTGATTGTTTTTCTAATGTTGAACCATCCTTCCATACCTGGTATGAACTCCATTTGATCATAATGTATTTTTTGCTTTGTTGTTGTAGTCTATTGGCTAGGATTTTGTTAAAGATTTTTGCATTTATATTCATTAGGGATATTGGTGTGTAGTTTTACTTTATAGTGATGTCTTTGTTTGGTTTTGGAATCAAGGTAATGATTGCTTCATAAAATGAATTTGGAAGGATTCTGTCCTTTTCTATTGTCTTGAATAGTTTGAGTAGGATTGGTTTCCGTTCTTCTCTGACCGTTCTGTAGAATTCTCCAGTGAAACCATTTGAGCCAGGGCTTTTTTTTGGTGGTAATTTTTTTAATGACCTGTTCAGTTTCTTTTGTTATGAGTCTGTTCAAATTTTCCACCTCAGTCTGTGTTACTTTAGGTAAGTAGTATGTTCCTAGAAATCTTTCCATTTCTTTTAGACTTTCAAATTTGTTGGACTATAGTTCTTTATAGTATCCTGATGTTATCCTTTTAATTTCTGTTGATTCAGTTGTGATGTCGCCAAATTCATTTCTTATTCATGTTATTTGTATTCCCTCCCTCTTTTCCCTTGTTAAATCTCAATGGTTTGTCAATTTTATTAATCTTTTCAAAAAACCAACTTCTAGTTCTGTTGATTTTTTCTATTGTCCTTCTATTTTCTGTTTCATCTATTTCTGCTCAAATCTTTATTATTTTCTTCTGGTGACTGTAGGCTTTTTTTTTTAGCTGCTCTTCTCTAATTGTTGGAGGTGTTGGTTTAAGGTGTTTATTTTGGCTCTTTCTTCTTTTTTGATATGTACATTTATTGTTATAAATTGGCTTTTGATCACTGCTTTTGCTGTGTCCCAAAGATTTTG
>NW_006921658.1:10472917-10497744 GCF_000298275.1 Orycteropus afer afer
ATGCCTATATTTTGTTTGGCTGAAAACCACAGGTGTGGGTTCAAGTCCAGACCTGAAGGGCAGCTAGGGGCCATAGTCTCAGTGGTTCCACCAGGCTCTATCGGACCAGCAAAGCTGGTCCCCACTTTCTTCTTCTTCTTTTTTTTTTCTCCAAATGATTTTGAGTTTTGTTCCACATTGTTTTCCCTCTCTATCAAGGATCTCCTACATAGACACCTGATTCAAGGAATTTTTTAATGTCATTTTTTATTTCTTCTATTACCCAATCATTTTCAAAGAGTGTGTTATTCAGTTTCAATGTGTTTCCTCTCTTTCTGTTGATCTTCCTATTGTTGATTTCTAATTTTATAACATTGTGATCTGAAAAGATGTTTTGCAGTATTTCAATGTTTTTAAATTTATGGAGGCTTGCTTTGTGGCCTGACATATGGTCTATCCAGGAAAATGTTCTATGTGCGCTGGAAAAGAAGGTATATTGTGCTGTTGTTGGGTGAAGCACTCTAGATGTCTATAAGGTCAAATTGGTAGATTATATTGTTTACTTCTTCTGCATCTTTGTTGAATTTCTTTCCAGTTGTTCTATCTTTGATTGAAAGTGGTATATTAAAGTATCCTACTATGACTGTGGAGTCATCTGTTGGTCTTTTCAATTCTGTTAATGTCTGATTTATGTATCTGGGGGCTCTTTCATTGGGTCCATAGATATTTATTATGGTTATGTCCTCTTGTTCAATAGATCCTTTAATTATTATATAATGTTCTTCCTTGTCTCTTACAGTGGTTTTTTTCTTAAAGCCAATTTGATCAGAAATTAATATTGCCACTCCTGCTCTTTTATGCTTGCCATTTGTTTGATATATCTTTTTGCAACCTTTGATTTTTGGTCTAATTTTGTCTTTCTCTCTAACGTGTGTCTCTTGTAGACAGCATATTGATGAGCTATGTTTTCTTATCCAGTCTGCAACTCTCCATCTCTTGAGTGGTGTGTTTAATCCATTGATTTTCAGTGTAATTATTGACAAGTATGAATTTGTTGCTATCATTTTGTTTTATGTTTTTTTGTGGTGTTGCGATTTCTTTGCTCCATATAATTTTCTGTGCTGAGCTCATTTGTTTATGAATTGTGTTATCACTTCCTTCATTGCTATTGTTTTAGTATTTACTAAATATTTGTGCTGGTCCTCTTTTGCATTTTGATGTGAAGGTTTCTTATTTTTCTTTGAGATTACCCTGTGATTTATAATTTTCTTCCCAAGTTTAGAACAGTCCATTCTATCTTGGAATTGTCTTGACTTCCTCACCATTTAGAAGCTCTGTAACTACACTATTTTTCCCCTCTTTCTGGTTTGTAGTGGACTTCATTTGCCAATTGATGTTTCTGGTTCCCTGTTTACAATTTTGTAGGCTCATTTAGTTTGGATACTTCTATAACTGGGTTGGCTTCTGTGTTATGTCATCATGTGTGCTAATGGTTGGTGGTTGTTTGCTGTTGCTGGTTCTCTGTCAAAGAACTCCCTTTAGCATCTCTTGTAAGGTTGTTCTGGTTTAACAAACTTTCTTAATTTCTGCTTATCTGGAAATGTCCTAATTTCACTATCATATTTGAGGGACAATTTTGCCAGGTATATAATTCTTGGTTGGAGATTTTTTTTTTTTTCTTTCAGGGTTTTATATATACCGTTCCATTGCCTTCTCACCTGTGTGGTTTCTGCCAAGACATCAAAGCTTAGTCTTAATTGGTTGCCCTTTGTAGGTAACTTTTCATTTTTCTTGTACTGCTTTCAGGAGTCTTTCTTTGTTTTTGGTTTTAAGGAGTTTGATGATGATATATCTTGGTGATTTTCTTCTGGGGTCTCTCTCTTGTTTGGGGTTTGGTGGACTTCTTGAATGGCTATCTTCTCATCTTTCATCATATCAAGGAAATTCTCTTCCAACAAATCTTTGACAATTTTCTCTGTGGTTTTAGTTGTCTCTTCCTGTTCTGGAATTCCAATTACATATAGATTATTACTTTTGCTGGTATCCCACATGAACCTTAGGCTGTCTTCATTTTGTTTTGATCTTTTTTCTGATTGATCCCTTTCCAAAAAAATATTGAAGTATTTGTCTTCAATCTCACTAATTCTGTCTTCCATTGATTCAATTCTACTCCTTTGCCCATTCAATGTGTTATCTATTTCTGAAAATTTAGTATGAATCTTCTGGATTTTTATCTGTACATTTTATATCACTTCTGATTTTTTATATATTTTTTTCATTTTGTTCTTGTGTTGTCTTTGAAATTGTTCTATGCTTTTCTCTGTGTTTTCCTCAATTTTGTCAGCATTTTCCTTATCTGTCTCTCAATCCACTGAAGGTACCTAAATATTATTCTTTTGAATTCCTTGTCAGGGAGTTGCAATGCTGTTTCTTCCTCAGGAATGTGTTCTGAGTCAGTATCCTGGTCCCTTGTTTCTACTGCTTTATCTTGCTTCTTTGTGTGGACTGTGATGGTCTGTTTTCTCCAAGACATTGTGACATTTTTGTGTTTATTTTTAATTGGTGATTGTATGTTGAAGTGATTTGCCCAAGATTTTCATTCTCCTTGTTTTGTTTGGATGTTATCTGAGTGAGTAGGGTACTGTGCTCCTCTATTTGCTAGTTGGCAACACTTATGTACTCACCACCTGTCTCCTTTCCAGTTGCCAGCCTCCTGTATGTCTGTGCTGTCCTTGGCAAGTGAAGCCTATTCTTAGGTTCCTGGAATTTGAGCAAGAATGCTGTCACTTTAAACATCCAAACTGACTGCCACTGGTAAACATTCAAAATAGCTGTGCCCTCTGGACAGCCAAAAGTCTACAGCTCAGTTTGTCTCCTTCTTTGTTGTTTCCCTTTTTAGTCATCAGCCACCAACACAATTGTCCATGCAGCCATTGGCCAGCAGGGCTGATCTTTAAGTTAATTCTCAGGTCCTAATACCACTTGGAAATATTCAGGCTGTCCATGGCTTCAGGATAGTGAACAGTCCACAGCTCCATTTGTCTCCTTATTCACTGTTTTCATTCAGGTTCTTCTACTAGTTGATGTTTAATCCACTACTGTATCCTTCCTTTCAAAGCTCAGGGCTCAAGAATTATCTTCTATGTCAGTGTCAATTGGTTTCTCCTCTCTATGTTGAAGAGGGTCTGTGTAGCTAGTCTGCCTATTCTGCCATCTTACCAGAAGTCTTGTTAGTTTTTTGGACTAATTTTTTTCCACGCATCTTTGATTTTCTTCACTGTTCTTTTCTCTGGATGAGAAGAAATCAATAGTTGCATCTTAGATGGCTGCTTGCAAGCTTTTAAGACTCTAGTCACTATTCACTGAAGTGGGACACAGGACAATGCTTTTGTGTACTACGTTGTGCCATTTGAGCTTGATGGCCCCCACAACCATGGTCCTGAGCCCACAGGCCCAGCAACTTACTCTTCCCTCAAGGGTTTTTGCTGTAGCTAAGAAATTATCCTAACTTTGTCCCCTGACAGCTCTATAATACATATGGATATTTTGATACCACATACAAATACATCTGTAGGAATATCATCTGCCCAACCTATATATGGTCATGGATATATTCCTGTTCACCTCTCTGTACCTGAACTTCTTCCTTGTCTACCTAGGTATTAGATTAGTGCTTGCTATTACTGATGATGCAATATTGTGTAAGTAATAGTATTTACATTTATTGTAAAACTAGGTACCTTTTATGCACCTCTCCATGTCTTCATTTTCCTTAGGCATATTGTGTTAGTCACACACTTTTGTTATATTCCCTTTCCTTTCACCCAAATCAACACATGTCCCTTAACTGGCAAGCAATTTTTCCTCCCTTTCCCTCCCATCTCTGGCAACCAACAAAGATACTTTCCTTCATTGTGTAAACTTATCCTTGACTTTTTAAAATGGACTAACACAATATTTGTCCTACTGTGAATGACTTATTTCACTCAGCATAATGTCCTCTTAGTTCATCCACATTATGAGATATTTCACAGATTTTTCATTATTCTTTAATATTGCAAAATATTCCATTGTATGAATGTACCATAGTTTGGTCATCCATTCATCTGTTGATGGACACTTAGGTTGTTTCCATCTCTTTGATATTGTAAATAGTGTTGAAATGAACATGAGTGTGCATATATTTTTCATATCTCAGACCTCACTTCTTTAGGATATATTCCTAGTAGGGGAATTGCTGAATCAAATGGTATTTCTTTTACCAACTTTTTAAGGCAATGCCATACCATTTTCCACAGTAGTTGTATCATTTTAAAGTCTCATTAGCAGTGTGTGAGTGTTCCAATCTTTCTACATCCTCACCAGTACTTGTTTTCTGTCTTGATGAATTTTGCTATTCTTGTTGGGGTGAGATGATATCTCACTGTTGTTTTGATTTGCATTTCTCTAATGGCTAATGATCACAAGCATTTCTTCATGTGCTTTTTGGCTGCCTGCCTGAATATCTTCTTCACTGAAGTGTCTGTTCATGTCCTTTGCCCATTTTTGAATTGGATTATTTGTCTTTTTGATGTTGAGATGTTTAAGTTTTCTAGAAATTTTAGAGATAAGTCCTTTGTCAAGTATGTCATTGCCAAATATTTGTTCCTAAACTGTAGATCCTTTCACTCTTTTGGAGCAGTCTTTTGATGCACATAAGAATTTATTTTTAGAAGATCCCAGTCATATAGTGTATGTTATGCTGTTTGTGCATTTTGGGTTATGCTTGACAGTCTATTTATGCCATAAATTTGTTCCTTAGGTTTGGGGTGCCTGGGGCAGGCTGGATAAGTGAGCCAGGTGTGGCAGGAGGGTGTTGGAGTGACTGGGAGAGGCCAGGAAGCAAGCCAGAAAGTTTGGAGCAGCTAAGGCAGAGCAGCGATTTGGAGTGGCTGAGGGAAAAGGTGAGTGGAACAGTATGGAACAACAAAGAGAGACAAACTTTTGTCTGTCAGTCTGTCATACTATGGTGGCTTGTGTGTTGCTGTGAGGGTGGAGGCTATGCCACCAGTGTTTCAAGTGCTAGCAGGGTTACCCACCGTGGACAGATTCAGCAGAGCTTCCAGACTAAGAAAGACTCAGAAGAAGGAAGAGGCCATACACTTCTCAAAGAATTGGCCAGTGAAAACTTTATGAATAGCAGTGAGACACTGTCTGATATATTACTATAAAACTTTATGAATAGCCCTGAAACATTGTCCAATATAGTGTCAGAAGATGAGCCCCTCAGGTCAGAGAACACTCAGAGTATGACTGGGGAAGTGTTATCTCCTCAGAGTAGAGCCAACATTAATGACGTAGATGGAGTAAAGCTTTCAGGACCTCCATTTGCTGATGTGGCCCCTCTCAAGCTGCAAAAATCCATTAATAATCAGAACATGGAATGTATGAAGTATGAATCTAGGAAAATTGGAAGTTGTCAAAAAGGAAATGGAATGCATAAAGATCAATATCCTAGGCTTTAGTGAGCTGAAATGGACTGGATTTGGCCATTTTGAATCAGACAATCAAATGATCTACTATGTCAGGAATGACAAATTGAAGAGGAATGGCATGGCATTCGTCATCATAAAGGATGTTTCAAGATCTATCCTGAAGTACAATGCTGTCAGTGATAGGATAATATCCATATGCCTACAAGGAAGACAAGTTAATACTACTATTATTTAAATTTATGCACCAACCACCAAAGCCAAAGACGAGGAAATTGAAGATATTTACCAATGTCTGCAGTCTGAAATTGACCAAACATGCAATCAAGATGTGTTAATTGCCACAGGGGATTGGAATGCAAAAGCGGAAACAAAGAAGACTCATTGGTAGTTGGAAAATATGGACTTGGTGATAGAAATAATGCTGGCAATTATATGACAGAATTTTGCTAGATCAATGACTTATTCATTGCAAATACCTTTTTTCAACAACACAAACGGTGGCTATACATGTGGACCTCACCAGATGGGGTACACAGGAATCAGATTGACTTCATCTGTGGCAAGAGGTAATAGAAAAGCTCCATATCTTAGCCAAAACAAAGCCAGGAACTGATTGTGGAACAGCCCATCAATCACCCATATGCAAGTTCAAATTGAAGCCAAAGATAATTAAAACAAGTCCACAAGAACCAAAATAGGACCTTGATTATATCCCTCCTGAACTTAGAGACCATCTAAAGAACAGATTTGATGCATTGAATACCAATGACCAAAAATTGTGGGATGACATCAAAAACATCATCCATGAAGAAAGCAACAGGTCATTAAAAAGACGAGAAAGGAAGAAAAGACCAAAATGCATGTCAGAATAGACTCTGAAACTTGCCTTGAGGGGAGAGTAGCTAAAGCAAATGGAAGAAATGATAAGATAAAAGAGCTGAATAGAAGGTTTCAAAGAGCAGCTCAATTATTGTAATGAAATGTGCAAAGACCTGGAGTTAGAAAACCAAAAGGGAAGAACATGTTCAGCATTTCTCAAGCTGAAAGAACTGAGGAAAAAAATCAAGCCTGGAGTTGCAATACTGAAACATTCCATGGAAAAAATATTGAATGATGCAGGAAGCATCAAAAGAAGATGGAAGGAATACACAGAGTCACTGTACCAAAAAGAACTGGTCAATCTTCATCCATTTCAGGAGATGGCATATGATCAAGGACCAATGGTATTCAAGGAAGAAGGCTAAGCTGCACTGAAGGAACTGGCAAAAAACAAAGCTCCAGGAATTGACAAAATACCCATTGAGATGTTTCAACAAACGGATGCCACACTGGAAGCACTCACTTGGCTATGCCAAAAGATTTGGAAGACAGCTACCTGGCCAACTGACTGGAAGAGATCAATATTTGTACCCATTCCAAAGAAAGGTGAGCCCACAAATTCTGGAAATTATTGAACAATATCATTAATATCACAAGCAAGGAAAATCTTACTGAAGATAATTCAAAAAAGGTTGCAGCTTCCAGAAATGCAAGCTGGATTCAGAAGAGGATGTGGAACGAGGGATATTATAGCTGATATCAGATGGATCTTGGCTAAAAACAAAAAATACCAGAAAGATGTTAACTTGTATTTTATTGACTATGCCAAAGCATTTGATTTTGTGGATCATAACCAATTATAGATATAATTAAGAATGGGAATTCCTGAACACTTAATTGTGCTCATGAGGAACCTGTACATAGACCAGGAGGCTATCATTGGAATAGAACAAGGGGATACGGCATGATTTAAAATCAGGAAGGGAATGTGTCAGGGTTGTATCCTTTCACCATATTTACTCAATCTTAAGGCTGAGCAAATAATCTGAGAAGCTGGTCTATGTGAAGAAGAACATGGCATCAGGATTGGAGGAAGAATAATTAACAACCTGCAATATGCAGACGACACAACTTTGCTTACTGAAAGTGAGGATAACTTGAAACACTTATTGATGAAGATTGAAGACTGCAGTCTGCAGTATGGATTACACCTCAATATAAAGAAAACAAAAATCTTCAAAATTGGACCAATAAGCAGCATCACAATAAATGGAGAAAAGATTGAAGTTGTCAAGGACTTCATATTACTTGTTTCTACAATCAACACCAATGGAAGCAGCAGTCAAGATATCAGAAGACATATTGTAATGGGCAAATCTGTTGCAAAAGACCTCTTTCAAGTGATGAAGAGCAAAGATGTGTCCTTGAAGACTAGGGTGCAGCTAACCCAAACCATGGTATTTTCTGTCGCCTCATATGCATGTGAGAGATGAACAATGAATAAGGAAGATCAAAGAAAAGTTGATTCTTTTGAGTTGTGGTGTTGACAAAGAATACTGAAAGTACCATGGGCCACTAAAAGAATGAACAAATCTGTCCTGGAAGAAGTGTAGGCAGAATGCTCCTTGGAAGCAAGAATGGCTGGACTTCCTCTCACCCACTTCGGTCATGTTGTCAGAAGGGACCATTCTCTGGAGAAGGATATCATGCTTGGTAAAGTGGAGGGTCAATGAAAGAGGGGAAGGCCCTCAACAAGATGGATCGACACAGTGATTACAATGATGGGCTCAGATATAGCAGGGATCATGAGGCTGGCACAGGAGAGGGCAGCATTTGGTACTGTTGTACATAAGGTCACTATGAGTCAGATAAGACTCAACAGCACCTAAAAACAACAACAAATTTCCCCCTATTTCATCTTTGAAGAACTTTATAGTCTTGGGTATTACATTTAGGTCTTCAATCCATGTTGAGTTTGTCTTTGTGTATAGTGTGAGGTATGGATCTAGTTTCGTTCTTCTGCAAATGGATATCCTGTTTTGGATCTGGTTATTCTTGTTTCTAAGGAGCATTCTGGCTGTACTTCCTCCAAGACAGATTTGTACCCTCTTCTGGCAGTCCATAGTATGTTCAATGTTCTTCACCAACACCATCAATTCCATCAGTTCTTCTGGGATTTCTTTATTCATTGTATAGCTCTCACATGCATATGAGCTATTGAAAAGAAAATGGCATGGATCAGGCACACCTTAGTTTTCAAAGTGACATCTTTGCTCTTTAATATTTTTAAAATGTCTTTTGCAGTAGAGTTGCTCAATCCAATATATCATTTGATTTCTTGACTGCAACTTTCACGGGTTTGATTGTGGATCCAAGTAAAATGAAATCCTTGACTATTTCAGTCTTTTCTTAGTTTATCATGATGTTGCTTATTGGTCTGGTTGTGAGGATTTCTGTTTTCTTTATATTGAGGTGCAATCCATACTAAAGTTTGTAGTCTTTGATCTTCATTAGTCAGTGCTGCAAGTCTTCTTCACTTTCAGCAAGCAAAATTGTGTTGTCTTCATATTGCAGGTTGTTAATAAGTCTTCCTCCAATCCTGATGCCACATTTTTCTTCACATAGTCAATCTTCTCCAATTATTTGCTCAGCATACAGATTGAATAAATATGGTAAAAAGATACAGTCCTGTTGCACATCTTTCTTGATTTTAAACTATGCAGTATCCCCTTTTTTTGTGTGTTTGAATGACTGCAGTTTCCTCATGAGCACAATAAAGTTATTCTGGAATTCCAATTCTTCACAATGTTATTCAAAATTTGTTATGAACCACATAGTAAAATGTCTTTGCATAATCAATAAAACACAGGTAAACATCTTTCTAGCATTCTTTGCTTTCAGCCAAGATCCATCTGACATTACAATGGTATCCTTCATTCCATGTCCTCTTCTTAATCTGGCTTAAATTTCTGGCAGTTCTTTGTCTACGTACTGCTGCAATAATTTCTTAATTATTTTCGGCTGGAAACACTCTCTCCTTTCTGCCAAGAAATTTGGAAGACAGCTACCTGGCCAACAGAATGGAAGAAATCCATATTTGTGACCATTCCAAAGAAAGGTGACCCAACAGAATGTGGAAATTTTTCAACAGTAACATTATGGAAGCTTAATTGCTTCCTGTTGAATATCTACAGTTAAATCAGATAAGACACTTAAAAGTTCTTATATTGAAGCTACAAGTTGTTCTTCCTGGAATCTTTGGCTCGTTCACAAAAGCTATTTTTTAAGGATGTAAATGAAGAAGTTCTCTGACCTCTGATGCAATTCCTCCACTGTGAACTGTAGCCAAGGAGAAGATTCCAGAAGTATCAGAAGAGTAATTTGTAGTTATACCCCACCTCATATTTTAAGTTGTGCTGTGAATGTTTTAAAGATCTGCCTATAGGTTTTTGGCTAAAATGGATTGTTCATTGTGGTAACCTCAAATCCTAGCAGAGTTTGGCACATAGTTAGTTGAAGTGGATTTGTTTTGCTTTCCAGCATTTATTCCATCTCCTTAATAGGGTAGCAGCCGTACAGTTTACATGGGACTGTCATCCCATCTTCCAATTCCAGAGGTGGACCCTAGATAGCCTAGACCAATTTGTGTAATCCACATTTCCAAACCACAATGATTGGTTTAGAAAAGGCATATGAGCTAAGTTGGTCCAATAGGCGTGAAGCCTAAGACTTTTGTTTGCTGATTAGTGTTCTGGTTACCTAGTGCTGCTCTGACAAGAAATATACCACAAATGAGATGGCCTAAATATCTCAGGAGTTTATTCTTACAATTTGGAGGCTTTAAGTCTAAGTTCAAAGTGCCAGGCTCTAGGGGCTGGGTGAAAACCCCTCAACCTTGGAGTCCAGCTTTGCCTCCTTCTCCCAGCCCACTGGAGCTAGAGGTGTTTCTTCACTCAGACAGCTGCTGGCTGCTGAGGCTGAGAAGCCGCAAGGTTGACAAGTAAAAAGGCACAGTCCCGATGTTACCAAACCACACAGCAGGCCATTAACTTAAGTCCATTATTAGTCCCAGGGTTGGCAGAGCATGGCAGGCTGTTGAGCAAACGACATGGCTACATGTAGGGTCCAAGCGTGCCATAGGCTAGAGACCATTCTCAAAGCTTTTCCTTATATGCAGGAAGCGGACCACATACCCAAAGGCAGCTATGCAGCTGCTCACAGTAGATTCCACCATGGAGTTTATTACCAGTTTCATCATGGGGAATACTACATCCAGCTGCCCAGCCACTCAACCAGGCCTAGCCAAGTTGACACACAAACATAACCACTACAATTTGGTAGAGAGTTCTTTTTCATTTTGGACAGAGTGGGGTGGAAATAAGAGCCTCTGAGAAATACAACTGTTTTTCATCTAGGAGAAAAATTAGCCTGAGAAGAAGTATCCAGAGGAGATCCAGGGCTAATAGAACTGCAAAGAAACAGAGTTCTGATCTGAGTATTCCTGAAGCCTGTAATAACCTTGTACTTCTTCAATTATGTAATACAACAAATTATCTTTCTTGCTTAAGCCACCTTGAGCTTAGTTTTCAGTTAAGTGCAATCAGAGGCTTCTAAACTAATTCAAAATGGTTCAACAAATAGTTGTGGAATGATTGAATGTTTATATATACTATAATTTAGTCCATATAAAATTATAACCTTATTAATCACTACTTTCTATTACTAAAGTTTCTATCAGCAGGATCTAGAAGTGAATTTGCAAATTGTATAGATTTTTTTCTCATCCATGGTGACAAACCATAGCCTACTGAGTAAATGGATAGAAAGAGATGCTATCAATCCCTGAAATATTTCCATATGCTTCCATAAAAATGGAAGATGTTACATGTATTCACAACACAAATATGAAATGAGGCATACAATTGAAAATTGTTAAGGTAAAATGTTTTAAACAAATCCTATAATAGTTTGTCATGAGGAAGACAAAACCAAAAAAACAAACCCACTGCTATCAATTTTATCAAATCTATTCCATCTCACAGCAACCTTATCCAACAGAGTAGAATTACCCCACTGGGTTTCCAAGGCCATAAATCTTTACAGAAGGAGACTACCTCACCCTTTTCCCTTGGAGTGGCTGGTGAGTCTGAACTGCCAACTTTTGGTTAGCAGGTGAATACCTTAACCACTGTGCCACCAGAGCTCCTCATAAGGAAGATAAGACATCTCAAAAATAATGAGGCATCCATTCTTCCCACCTTGTCATTGAATGACTAATGAATGGCTCACAGCTATGAGGAAGCTGGCCAGGCTACAGGCTGGCTCTGAGCCTCTTCTGATGATCACTGTACAAAGTTACAAAGTTATTTGGTTCTCTTAGATCCTAGGGAGTCCCTGGGTGATACAAACAGTTAATAAGCTGGGCAGCTAGCCGAAAGGTTGAAGGTTCAAGTCCATTCAGAAGTACATTGGAAGAAAGACCTAGTGATCTACTTCTGAAAAATCAGCCATAGAAAACCCTACGCAGCACAGTTCTACTCTGACACATATGGGTCACCATGAGTTGGAATTGGCTCCATGGAAACTGGTTTTATAAATCCTAGAATGTGAGCTTTACAAGGGCAGGAATTTGACTCATTCTCTGCTGTGTCCCCAGTGCCTAGAATGTGACACATGGTATGCACCTTTATATGTCCAGTTCATGACACATAGTAGGCTTTCAAAAACTATTTGTTGAATAAATGAATGATGACAATTTATGACTTGGGTCTCATTTGCATTAATCTTATTCTGAGCTTCTGCCATCGAGTCGAACCCGACTCATAAAGACCCCTCCTTGGGTTTCTGAGGCGGTATCTCTATGGCAATAGATTGCCCAATTTCCTTCTGAGGAGTGGCTGGTTGGTTTAAACCATCACACTTCTGGTTAGCAGTCAAATGCCTTAGGCACTATGCCACCAGAGCTCCCGAGAAGTAAGGGGAAGTGAAAAACATGATTTGGTTAATTTGGGTTTTTCTCCAAGCTTCTCTTCCATTCATTTTAGGTCTCACACACCCTTTGGGAATTTTCTCAATAGAATATTCAGAATCAGTCTGTAAGGAGAGGAGAATCAAGTGAGGTTAACCCAGGGAAAAAGATGAGAAGGACCTTTTGTTTTGCTAATTGTAAGATCTTCAGAAACTCACTTTACCTCTCTGTGTCCCAATTTCTTCATGTTTAGAAGGAGAATGTGGAATGAATTAGTTTTGTTTTGTCTTTTGGTTATTATTGTTTGTTTCTTAATTGTGGTAAATATATATATACATATACATATATGTGTGTGTGTGTGTGTGTGTGTGTATATATAACAAAATGTTTGGCAGTTCCACAGTTTTTACTCGTACAGTTTAGTAACATTGATTATGTTCATCACATTGTGCAACAATGAGTAATATCCTTTTCCAAATCTACCACCATTAACAGATATTCTACATTACTCCTTAAACAATGACTTCCCCTTTTCCCCTCCTCCCATTCTTGGTATGAGTAGTTTTTAAGCTGTGTTTATAGAGCCCAAGGTATTTCATAGAGCAAAAAGAGAGACAAGGCCAAGCAGCCAGGGCCCTGAGTCTTCTACTCCCACATAAGCCTAACAGAATTCTGAAGCTGACCGCCTGGGTTCAAATTGCAGCCTGCGGTTTACTTGCTGTGTGATCTTGGGCCAGCTACTGAACTTTTCTGTGCCTCAGTTTCCTCATTTATTAAAAAAACCAAACTCACTGCCATTGAGTCAATTCTGACTCATGGTGACCCCCTTTGGGTTTCCGAGGTGGTAAATCTTTACGGAAGTAGATTGCCCAGTCTTCTTTCTGTGGAGTGGCTGGTAGGTTTGAACTGCCAACCTTCTGGCCAGCAGTCAAATGCCTTAGGCACTACGCCACCAGAGCTCCTTTTCCTCACCTATAAGGGAAGATGGTACTTGCTTTATAATACGTTATGAGTATTAAATAAATTAACACTTATAAAACCTAGCACATTATAAGGGCTATATAAATGTTAGATATAATTGTCTGTTTTATATACCAGAATTCACATAATATTTTAGTTTAAAGGTTTAAATGGCTTCTGTAGTCAACAAAACAAAAACATATATGTTTTCTAAAATGTCATGGTCTCTCTTAGGCTGTAGTTAAAAAAAAAAAAAAAAAAAAGCACTGTCATCAAGTCAATTCCAATTTGTAGAGACCTATGGGACCAAGTAGAACTGTACCATAGGGTTACCAAGGCTGTAAATCTTTAAGGAAACAGACTGCCTCATCTTTCTCCTGTGAAGCAGCTGGTAGGTTAGAACTACTGACATTTTGGTTAGCAGTTGAATGCGTTAACCGCTATGCCACCAGAGTTCCTTAGGCTTTGATAAATAAATAAATAAACCAACCAAACTCACTGGTGGAGTCAGATCCTACTTGTAGTGACCCCGTGGGTTTCCAAAGCGGTATCTCTACGGAAGTAGCTTGCCCAACCTTCCTTCTGAGGAGTGGCTTGTTGGTGTGAACTGCCAGCCTTCTGGTTAGCAGTCAAATCCCTTAGGTAGTATGCCACCAGAGCTCCTTAGGCTTTAACACCAAAACAAAAGAACAAACTCACTGCCATTGAGTGGGATCCAACTCCTAGCAACCCCTCCTTGAGTTTTCAAGGCAGTATCACTACAGAAGCAGATTGCCCAACCTTCCTTCTGAGGAGTGGCTAGTGGATTTGAATTGCCAGCCCTCTGGTTAGCAGTCAAATGCCTTAGGCACTATGCCACCATAGCTCCTTAGGCTTTAATAAGGAACACTAATTATGAAGAATCTGTTAGACTAATGTTAACCTCCAGCTACTGTTCTACATTGTCATTGGCACCACAACTCCCCCCTGGCCAAACAGACCTTCTCCAGTGTGTTTAACTCAGAACAATGGGCTGCTGCCACTCACAGAGCTTGCTTTTTCTTCTGAAGATTATTCTTCAGTCCCATTCAAATGGCCTCTGCATAGCTGGGTGTCTGCTGCCTGGTGCTCGACAGAGAAGGGCTCCATGGCTAATCGCCTACGTTCCTGTGAAGGCTGAAGGAAAAGATAAATTTCCTTAACAGTCAACATTTCAGGGAAGGCATTTTCTTAACAGAAAATGGTGAATATCTGAAAAGATGGACACCTCGGGCAGTTGAAAATTTGCAAGAAAGGAGTGCCTGGCAGTTGAATTGCTTTAAAATTCCTTTTCCAGAAGATACTGTATGAATCTAAATAAAACCTGAATGATTATGGTAATTATTCACACTAATAACCTTGCTCAGAAACTTCCTTATCAGTGGTTTCACTTCCAGAACGTTATAAGGACTGCCAGGCATCTCCTCCCTCCTCTTACCTGGGGATGAGGACTTAAGGTAATTTCCATCATTCTCTGGAATTGGTATCATGATACAATCTTTTTTGGACCCACCACAATTACTATACCCCTGGCCTGAGTACTGATACTATTCTTTAGCAAGGCCCATTTTCCTATTTGAGCTCATATTTCCTTTGACATTTGGCCTATATTTTAAACATTTTAATATTTGTCCCCCTTTCCTCTCTCTCTCCTTGAGTTAACTCCGTATAAAGGAAAAATTTTAAATGCTATGCCTATTCCTCAGGACCAAGGTTGGACAGGGGTGTCTCTGTCCCAGAAATATGCTAAGATGAATTCAATTTGCAAGAGCATGTAGGAGCTGTAAATATTTATGGGCAAGAAGAAGAGAAGAAACTGACCCAAGCACACAAAGTAAAGCAACTGGACAGAGGAGCGGCCACAAACCAGTGACCCCAAGCGTCACTCTCTGGGTGCCAGGTGCAATTAGCTGTTGTGGGGTGAGGCGGCAGGGAAGCAGGAGGAGGGGGAGAAGCTTGCCCTGAGCATCAGATGCAGCAGATATATTCTCTCCCTTTCCCTCCCCATTTCTACCTATATCTCGGTTAGAGACTTTGAGGACCAATTTAGTATTCAGAAGCTTCTCACACTCCCGATCTGCCTGTGTCTGGCTTACTTGGCTGATTTGTGCTGTAGTTCTGAAGAAAGAGAAAATGGACTTGTCGGTGGCTCCCCCTGCCCTCCTTCCTATCACTCTCTGAGTTTGCCCAAAAATATAAAAAATCCAGAGTCTTTTTCATACTTGTACCCAAATTGTTGTTCCAGGCTCAGGGTTCAAGAGTGGAAATGTCAAAATCCAGAGGAGTTTCAATGACATTCTCTTTGACACAATTTAAGCAAATAATTTAGAAATAAATCTGTCAGTTCATGATAAGATGGTTTATTAGTAGAAATGCGTTATTACAGGGGAACATCTTCACCACACAATCACCAGGCCCTCCTTGCATTCTGCCAGGAATGGGAAACTCAGCACCACCAAACACAACTCAATCATTGTTGCTCAGGTTTCTTCAGTAGAAACGTATTTTGAAATCAAATAAATATCTGCTTTATATATGTGTTGATCTTTTTCTACCTCTTAGGGTCTCATAGAGAAGCCTTAGGAGCTCTGGTAGCATAGTGGCTAAGACACTTGCCTGCTAACCAGATGGCTGGCGGTTCAAACCCACCAGCCACTCCTCGGAAGGAAGGTTGGGCAATCCTACTTCCGTAGTGATACTGCCTCGGAAACCCAAGGAGGGGTCGCTATGAGTCAGGGCTGACTCGACAGCACATAACAACAACAACAAGAGAAGCCTTGGCATGCAGTAGTTAAACATTTGGCTGCTAACTGAAAAGCCAACAGTTCTAACCCACCAGCTGTGCCACTGGGGAAAGATCAGACAGCCTGCTTTTATAAAGATCTACAGCCTTGGAAGGCTAATGGAGCAGTTCAACACTGTCTTATCGAGTCGCTATGAGTAGTAATCTACTTGATGGCAATGGACGTGTGGTGTGAGGTGTTATACAAGTAGCCACTCTGTAGATTACATTTGCTAGTTTTGCCTTTTTGTTTTTGTTTGTATCTCTCAGGACTCTAATTCTCTTCTTCTTTTGGAATAATTCTCTGTTGTGTGAGTCTTAGAGGGAGGCAGGGCCCTACTTCCCACTATGGAGGCAAAAAAGGACTGGAATTCTTTCTACTCCTTCTCAGACAGCCAGGCCCTGGTCACTGTAGCCAAATGGAAGCTCTGGATACAATTTTGAATATCAAGGTGAAGAGAGGAAGAGGAGTGATGTAAATGGATAGGATAGTCCTAGGTTATTCATGGAACCAGAGAAAAGTCCAGCAACAGTAGCTACAGTGCCCAGTGGAGGTAGTACCACTGCTGGCATGCACCCTTGGGTGGATTGTCCTTGCTGTGCAACCACAGTTCTATGCTCTGCTGACAGCCTCCGTTGGCTCATGCATATTTTCCTTGCCAGGTTCTCCAGTCTTCTGATGATCCTACAAGCCACCCAATAACCTTCAGCAAATTTTTTTTTTTTTTTTTTAACTAAGTAATCAGAGTCTGGAGCTCTGGTGGTGCAGTGGTTAAAGCATTAGGCTGCTAACAAAACTGGGAAGTTTGAACCCACCAGCCACTTCATGAGAGAAGGATGAGGCAGTCTGCATCTGTAAAAATTTACAGCCTTGGGAATCCTATGAGACAGTTCTACCCTGTCCTATAGCATCATTGTGAGTCAGAATTGACTCGACAGCAGTGGATTTTATTTTTTTTTAACCAGAGTCAGTTTCTTTTGTTGGCCACCATGAACCCTGAATGACATTCTTCCTTTCATATATTTGAAGATAGTTATTATATACTTTGATCTTTTTTTATTATTATTTTGAGGCTGAACTTCACCAGTTTCTTTAACACTTTTTCAGATGGTTCAGTTTCCTGTCCCCTCACCACCCTCTTTGCTCACCTATCTGTGCATCTAGTTGTCTAGCATACCTTAACAAAGCAGATTGTACTGTGTTTTTTCTAGATGTAGCTATGATACTTCTATTAATGCTACCTATGGAGCCCTGGGTGGCACAAATGGTCAAGTGCTCAACTATTAGCTGAAAGGTTGGCAGTTTGAACCCAGAGTCATCTTGAAAAACAAGTTTGATGACCTGCTTCTGAAAGATCAGAGCCTTGAAAATCCTTTGGAGCAGTTCTACTCTTCATATATAGTGTCTCCATTAGTTAGAATCAACCCCATTGCAGCTAACAACAACAAATTAATGCTACTTAGGATTTATAGCCAAGTGCTACTGTTGACTTTTACTGAGCCAAATAAGATGTCCAATTCTTTTTCCATATATATGTAAAGTCTTATCTCTCCCATCCTAGAGTTGTATGTGTGTGTGTGTGTGTGTGTGTGCGTGTGTGTTTAATTTGGAAGACTAAAGTCATTAGTAGGGTTAGAATTCCTCTGTCCTAGGGATCCTACATTCCCTAATAATTAATTCCTGTCCCCTTTTTCCTATGAATGAGTCTCTCACTTCATACATCATTTCCTGAGTGATAAGAGCCTGGCCTGCCCCTGGCCTATATCCAGTCCTTCTGGGAACTGGGTATCTTCCCCTGAACCTCAAGCTCCCCAGCACTGAGTCTCCAAATTACATAGCCAACCATCCCTAATGAAAGCCACCTGTTTGCACAGGCTGCCATTGACTCATTTGTTCAGTCACTACTTGCAAGACACCTGCTGGATGTCAGACCCAGGAGGTAATTGGGTGGCTTTAGGCCATATGGCCCATTCTTTTCCTCTTAGATGATCTCCTAGTTCATTCTGACCTTTCAGTGTAAGTCTCATATAACTAACAACCACGTTTCAAAGCCGTTCCTTATTTCTTTTTTTTTTTTTAATTTTCATTCTATTGTGGTAAAATATATACATAACTTAAAATTTGCCATTTTAACCATTTTTAAGTGTACAAGTCAGTGGTATTACTTATACGCACAATATTATGCAAACATCAAAAACCAAACCAGTTGCCATCGAGTCAATTCCAACTCATGGTGATACCATGTGTGCATAGTAGAACTGCTCCATAGGCTTTTCAAGGAAGCAGATTGCTGGGTCTTTCTTCTGAGACACGTCTGGATAGATTCAAACTGACAATCTTCCAGTTAATAGGTAAGTGCTTAGCCACTTGCCTCACCCAGGGACTCCTTGTAACCATCACCCCCCTATCTACTTCCAAAACTTTCTCATCATCCCAAACAGAAACTCTATACCCATTAAGCAATAACTCTCCCAAGTGTTTTTTTTTTCTTAACCTAATCTTGGACATGAGGTGATTGGGGATAAAAAGGAGGAGATTACATTTGTTGGGCACTTATTATGTGCCAAGTTTGGTGCCATATACCTTATATACTTTATCTAATTTAGCTCACCCACTCTCTGTGAAAGGTATGATTGTCCAAATATTAGACAAAAGGCAACTTCATCTCAGAAACCGTAAGCAACATCCTTTTAGTGGTGAATCTAGAATCCAAGCCCAGGTTTTCCCTGGTGTGAACTCACCTGGCCCAGTTCTGATAATACTAATGGAACTGAAGCATGTGAGCTTAGGGGTTCGTAGTTTAGAGCAACTCCCTTCATGAATTCACTTCTCCACACAAATGAAGAGCATGAGTCTTACGAGTGACACATAGTCGTCATGTCATTTCTCCCAAGAAATAATCTTGTAGCTTCCTCAACTCCTTACACCAAAAATGGAGTCAACATGCTCAGACAATTACTCATCTTGTGTGGTCCTAATCCTCAAAGTATTTCTTAACTATGAAGGTTACTGGAGCCAAGATTGGGATATGCTTTGTGGCAAGAGGGCCCCACAGTCCTTCTCACTGCCCAGAGCTTTGTGACAGGACACAGGATCCCTCTGAGGAGAAAAATGCTAAAACAAAGACAGATCTAACTCTATTCTTGATCTCCCAGTGCCTTAAGCCCTGGGAAGAAGTGGGAAAATCTGCTTAGCCAAGTTTTTGATCCCTCGAAGACTTCTCTTCAACAGCACAAAACCACGTAGAGGTACACATCATCTGAAAACTTAATTTTGGTCAGTAACTTGAATAATTTCTGCAACCAAACGTTTTTCATAAAGTGCTTACAAATAGAAAAATTGTCTGGTTTGAATTTCATTTCCTTTTACTGATTCTGCCAGAGTAGGGAGGGAAGAATAAAGGTCTGGGTGATACACAAGCTAGAAAATTGGTCTCTGATGAGAGCTGATGGTATCTTGTTGGAGACAGTGAACTGCCAACAGCACTGGTCTATTTTTGTTTTGAAACCTTCCATCCTGAAGCCACAATTGCTACCGCTTTGGTGGTAGAAGGAAGATGTTTATCCTTCACAAAGACTGCAAGCTTTCCAACCCTTTACGTAATCTCCCAGGCCACCAAGGGGCCAGCCACATGGTGTCTGCAGATGCAGAGAAAGGCGGACAATTCTCATACCAGGCATTCCTCCACTGTCCTTCCAGCATGAATAACAGGACCTTTCCCTTTCTTCCAGCGGCAAAGAACCTGAGGCTCCAATTGCTACTGACTGCCAACTTACCACCCAGGCCTGACAGCAATTTGTAACTCGACTTTATACAGGTTCTCCTACTGTCTGCATTTTTGTTTGTAAGATGAGTAATTTGCTCTTGGTTGCTTGGCTCCTCTGTGAAATCAGCCACAAGGGTGGTTCACTAAGGGGGGGACAGCTGGTCATTGAAAGCAAAAGCCAGATTATCAAGCACATTGCCTGGGCCTTGCCCCTGCCTGGATCCTGTAAATAGTTTTGTTACACAAAGTTGCTCTCCAGAAACCAAGTGCCAGTTCTCCATGTGTGGTATTTGCAGCAACAGAGACATCAACCCAGAAGGAAGACTCTTTTGACGAGATGTTTGGGAGGTCTGGGCAAATGTAGTGCCCTTCTGGGCAGTCACTTTCGTTTGACTTTTTTTAAGATATGAGGCATGGAAGTAGGGGAAAAGAAGTGACAAAAATTTTTCATAGTTTACACTCCGGGGGTGACACAAGCCAATGTACTTGCCAAGTGATAAAGATGTGGTGAGAAAAAACCACAGCCAATGTTTATTGCCTCAATGGCTGCAACAAAATCTCACCATTCCCATGGAGCATATGTTCAACAGCAGCATGAGGGTCTCAACTGTACTGTAAACACAGAGGAAAAGAGATGGGAAACATTGCATGGAGAGAGGCCCATGGGCACAAATCAGTCACAAATTCTGAGGCTTATCTTTCCCCAACTCCGCCTTCCCTCTGCCATCACACCACCCCTCTCTCTCTCTGTATGTGTGTGTGTGTGTGTGTGTGTATATATATATAAACTCAAAAACAAACTCACTGCCGTCTAGTTGGATCCAACTCATAGCGACCCTTCCTTGGGTTTCTGAGGCAGTATCACTACGGAAGTAGATTGCCCAGTCTCCCTTCCAAGGAGTGGCTGGTGGTTTGGACCACCAGCCTTCTGGTTAGCAGTCAAATGCCTTGAGCATTAAACCACCAGAGCTTATACACACACACACACACACACACACACAATTGCTGTCTTGTCAGTTTCAATTCATTACAAACCCATGTGTGTCAGAGTAGAACTATGCCCCATAGGGTTTCAATGGTTGATTTTTCAGAAGTAGATTGCCAAGTCTTTCTTCTAAGATGCCTCTGGTGCATTTGAATCTCCAACCATTCAGTTAGCGGCCAAGTATGTTAACAGCTTGCACCACCCAAAGACTCCCTGTCACTTCTACCATATGCAAAATATTCTGTCATCAAGAACCAGAAAGTGTGGCAGTTCTAGTTACCTATGTTCCATGTTTGCAAAGAGGTGGTAATACTACCTTATTCTCTGCCCTGCCAACTGTCCCTCCACCCCCCCCCATTCACTTCCTTCTTCAAGGGGAAAAGGTGCAGACTCACACTCTTATCAAGCATTCAAACAATTTCATGGGAACACCACACTTTGTTGTATTCTGGCTTCTCTCACAAGGGTTGGGGGACGGCACATTTTCAAACACCTGCTGGCTTAAATGGTGACAGCTGCATGCAACGGGCTTGCTTATGGCCCGCCTGGTGCAATGAGAGATAACTGCAGGGTAGGACTTCAAAGACAGACCCACTGCAGCCATTCCAACAGCCTGGGGCTGCTGCTTCCAGTTGGTGGCTCTCAGCATGCAACAAGTGAGCCAAGGTTAACTTAGAAATTAGACCTTTCCTATATACATCATAAGTTTTTGGTGCAAGGGGCAAAAATGAGCCTGGAGAGGTGGTTAGGTAAGGTTTTTTTTGCAAAGTCCAGCATTCAGGTAGGTAGTGAACAGAGTTAGATCATCATAACATGTTAATTTAATTAACACTCAATGATTATAAGAGATTATGCTTCCAATTTTAAGACCTGGAAATGAGCTGAGATTTAATTTTTAATTTTTTTTTTTTTTGTGTGTGTGTGTGTGTATTTTTCTGGTGTCACTTACCCATTTTTGCAGAATTTATTTATTAAAAGTTGGCTTTATGTTAAAATGTCTGGTGGTCTTTGATCTTTTACTAAGGAGCCGTTACAGGAGAAACTGTCACACGAAGATTCAAGAGATGACTTGAAATGCTCAGTTCCTTGCAATGCGTAGCACAGATGGCTGTTTAAGGAACCACATTAAAGAGCCATCGTGAAAGGTAGTTATTTCCTGTCTTCTCCATCTGGCAGGTACTAACGAAATGCACCCCAAGGAACAGACTCACTGTGACATTGTATAGACATGTATGACTACTGCTGCTGGTGGTGAGGCTATTCATTTTGATAAATTAATTGCCTTCTTCTGCCTCTACCACCCAACTCAGCCCATTCTTCCTCTCTGCATGTCAATTCCTACTTGACATGGGTGACTTTACATAATTTCTCTAAGCTTTGGTTTTGTCGTCTTTGAAACAGGGATGACGATACTTTATAATAAAGGTGATACCTTGTTTTCCTTCAGTTAGGGTGAGTTGATTCTGCACCTTTAAATGGAGCCTCATTTAAAAAATAACTTGTAATATGTTCACATGGTGGATTATTATAACCAAAAATGTCTTAAGAAATCAGGGAAATGTTATATTATAATTTTAAGTGAAAAAAACAAAATTTTGGGAGAATAAATAAGATTAAACCATATAAAATGATTGGAGTAGTGTGTGGCACATGGTCAGCACTTAACACATTTAAATCATCATCATTTTTATCTGTTCTTCAGGGCCCAGATCAAATACCATCTCCCTCATGAAGCCTTCTCTGGTTCTCCCTACCAGAGGTAATCTTTCCTTGCTTCACTGCCCACAGCTCTGTGCAGTCACCAAGCCTTTGATACTTATGACTATACCTTGCGCTATACTAATTTATGCCATGTTGTATCTCACTTTATAATAAATATCCTCCCAATAAACGTGGAAGAGATAATGTCTTTAACAAATGGTGCTGGAAAAATTGGATATCCACTTGCAGAAAAATTAAACAGAATCCATATTTCACACCAATTACAAAAACTAACTCTACATGAATCAAAGACCTAAAAAAAAAAAAAAAGACTGAAAAACCAAAACCACTGTCATCAAATGGATTCTGACTTTTACTGATCCTACAAGACAGAGTAGAACTGCCCCATAGGATTTCTAGGCTGTGAAACTTTACAGAAGCAGACTGCCTCATCTTTCTCCCAGAGAGCTGCTGGTGGGTTCCAACATCTGACCTTTAGGTTAGCAGACCAATGTGTTAAAACACAGCACCAGCAAAGCTCCTTAAGAGTACCTTAAAGACAATACTAATTTTTACACAATTAAACCAAACCAAACCAAAACAAAACAAAACAAAATCACTGCCATCAAGTTGATTCTGACTCACAGTGACCCCTTTGGGTTTCCAAAGTGTTAAATCTTTATGGAAGTAGATTGCCCAGTCTTCCTTCTGTGGAGTGGCTGGCGGGTTTGAACCGCCAACCTTCTGGTTAGCAGTCAAATGCCTTAGGCACTACACTACCAGAGCTCCTTTTACACAATTAAAGCAGTCAGAAATAAAACAAATACATTAAATCCATATGCTAAAATTTGTATTTATTTTACTTTCCTCAACCTTTTTTTCCCAGAGTTACTAGCAAAATAGCTTGAGTGTGAATTCCTCAACTTTTGGTTGATCAACTAATAACCAGTGAAATGACAAAAGCAGAGAAAGAGAAAAAGCTGAATAATCTCAACTGGACATCCCTCCCACAGTACATTAAGAGTTACAAAATTTTATTTTTTCAAATGACCAAATTTTGGATAAATATAATAGAAATTAAGGAGTCCTGGTGGCACAGTGATTAAGCACTTAGCTGACAACAGAAAGGTTGGTGACAACTGAAAGGTTGAAAACACCAGCCGCTCCACAGGAGAAAGATGCAGTCTGCTTTCATAAAGATTACAGCCTTGGGAGCCTGAGTAGTCTGTCCCACAGGGTCTCTATGAGTTGGAATCTACTTGAGAGCACTGGATTTGGTCCTGGAGTTTTGGCTGGAGATGCAGTGGTTAAGCATTCAGCTGCAAACTGAAAGTTTGGCAGTTTGAATCTTCCCAGCAGCTCCATGGGGGCATATAACAACAACAACAATATATATATATACATATGTATACACCCTGTGGGGTAATTGTACTCTGTCACATGGGGTCTCTATGAGTTAGAATCAACTCCATGGCCCAACAAGAACAAATCATGGATGTATTGCTTCTGAATAAAAAGTTTATCAGTTTTGTCAAAGCTAATGTAAGTAATTTAATCGTCTACTTTATTCTAGTAAAAATTTTGAGAGTCTCTGTAAAGCACTGTAATGGAATTTAATACCAAGATATCCAAATTTGCCATATATATGTATATATACACACACACATATATATATACATGCATATAACATATATATGTATATGTATATACATGCTTACATACACGGTATTCTCTGATGGCACAGTGCCTAAGGCATTTGACTGCTAATCAGGTTAGCGGTTCAGTGAGTGGTACACCATGCGATCTACAGCCTATATGACTATGAGACCAGAAGAACTAGATGGTGCCTGGCTACCACTGTCAACCACTCAGAAGGGGATCTCTGTAAAGATCCTGGATAGAGAGGGAGAACAATGTGGACAAAACTCAAAATCATTTGGGAAAAAAAGGGGGGGTTGGAACCAGGTTGGTCTGATAAAGCCTGGTGGAACCACTGAGACTATGGCCCCTAGCTGCCCTTCAGGTCTGGAATTGAGCCCACACCTGTGGCTTCCAGCCAAACAAAACACAGGCATACGAGTTGAACATTTACCTGAGATAGATACACTCCTCGGAGAGAACAATCATAGGAAAAAGAAGGGCTGTTTATGTACAGGGAGACAGCTCAGGGAGGAAGGAGTACATGAGGGATGGACACAGGGAAGAGATAACTATGGGAAGGAAGTGGGAGGGGAGTTGTTGCATTGTGGTAAATTGTAGTTAATATCATGAGACAAAGTGTAGGTGAACTGTTGTATGGAAAGTGAATTTGCTCTGTAAATTTTCAACCAAATCACAATAAAAATAAATAAATAAATGAAATAATAATAATAAT
>NW_006921658.1:10497844-10513047 GCF_000298275.1 Orycteropus afer afer
CTGCTCCATGTAAGAAAGATAGGACAATCTACTTCTGTAAAGATGTACGGCCTCAGAAACCCAATGGGGATCACTATGAGTCAGAATTGACTCAATGGCAGTGGGTTCAGTTTATGGTAATATATAAATCAAAACCAAACTCACTGTGGTCAACTTGATCTGACTCATAGCGACCCCTCCTTGGGTTTCCAAGGCAGTATCTCTACGGAAGTAGATTGACCAATCTTCCATATGTGTGTGTGTGTGTGTGTATACACATACATGCACACATACACATACACACATACATATATATCCTTTCCTAAATGCATCTTTAAATTAAATTTGTAATTAAGTAGGAAGAGGTTCATACAGTTCTTTTTTAGCTTATTTTAGTGCAAGAAAAGGCTTGAAGCCTTGTCAATGGTTTAAAGCTGCATGTGTAGCAAATGAAGGTGATTGTGATGAACTTGTTGTGAGAATGGTTAATTCAGTCATTTCAAAGTGGGAGCAAATTTACATAACATTTACATTAAAGGGTAAGTAGAAGTTGTCTGGGACTGTGTGAGTAAGTGTGTGTGTGTGAGGGTGTAAAGATAGTACCTATCTTTTATTGACTACGCAAGGGCATTTGGCATGTGGATCATAAAAAATTATGGATAACATTGTGAAAAATGGGAATTCTAGAACACTTAATTGTGTTCATGTGGAACCTGTACAAAGACCAATAGCAGTTGTTTAAACAGAACAAGGCGATACTGTGTGGTTTAAAATCAGGAAGGGTGTGCAGCAGGGTTGTGTCCTTTCACTGTACTTATTCAGTCTGCTGAGCAAATAATCAGAAAGGCTGGACTATGTGAAAAACAATGTAGCATCAAGATTGGAGGAAGACTCATTAACAAGCTATGATATGCAGATGACACAACCATGCTTGTTAAAGTGAAAAGGATTTGAAGCACTCACAGATGAAGATCAAAAACTACAGCCTTCAGTATGAATTATATCTCAACGTAAAGAAACAATAATCCTCACAACTGGACCAATAAGCAACATCATGATAAACAGAGAGAAGACTGAAGTTATCAAAGATTTCATTTTACTTGAATCCATAATCAACACCCACAGAAGCAGCAGTTTAGAAATCAAATGACATACTGCATTGGGCAAATCTGCAAATAAAATGGCAAAGCAAAAGATGGCTTTAAAGTGCTCAAAAGCGAAGGTGTCACTTTGAGAACTAGGGTGTGCCTGAGCCAAATTATGATATTTTCAATTGCCTCATATGCTGAGAAAGCTGGACTTTCAAATAAGGAAAACCAAAGAAGAAATGATGCCTTTGAATTGTGATGTTGGTGAAGAGTATCAAGTGTACCATGTACTGCCAGAAGTACGAACAAGTCTTCTTCTAGAAGAAATATGGCCAGAATGCTTTTTGGAAGCAAGGATGGCAAGACTTCAAGACCCTAAATGAGATGGATTGACACAATAGCTCCAACAATGGGCTCAAGCATAACAGAGATTGTAAGGATGGTGTGGAACTGGGCAGTGTGGTCTTTTGTTGTACATGGGGTCATTGTGGTAGTTAAGGTGATGCGTCAACTTGGTGGGTCCTGGCTTTGAGTGGCTGGGCAACTGGTTGTAGTTATTCCCCATGATGAGACTGGCAATCAACCCCATGGTGGCATCTGCTGCAAGCACCTGAGTAGTTGCTTTAGGGATGTGGTCTGCTTCTGGTAACTAATGAGAAGCTTTGGGAATAGTCTGCAGCTTTTTGGCATGCTTGGACCCTGCATGTAGCTGAGTCCTCATTTAGTAACCTGCCATGTTTCTTGCTGATCTTGGACTGTCTCTGGACTTGAACTAGTGGCTTGCCAAGTTGTTTGACAATATCGGGACTGTGCCATTTTATTTGTCAACCTTGGGCTTATTAGCCTCAGCAGCCAGCAGCTGCCTGAGTGAAGAGACACCTCTACCTCCAGAAGGCCAGAAGCAAGAGGCAAATCTGAAGCCCAAGGTTGAGGGGCTTTCACCCAGTCCCTAGAGCTTGGCACTTTGAACTCAGACTTTTAGCCTCCAAAACTGTGAGAAAATAAACTCCTCTTTGTTAAAGTCATCCACCTGGGGTATTTCTGTTAGAGTGGCACAAAGTAATGAAAATAGTCACTATGAGTCAGAATCAATTAGACGGCAGCTAACAACAGTAACATATATGAAAAACCAGTTGCCATCGAATCAGCTCTAACTCAGAGCAACCCCGTGCATGTCAGAATGTGCCCCTTAGGATTTTCAGTGGTTGATTTGTTTGGAAGTTGATTGACAGGGTTTTCTTCAAAAGTGCCTCATACTGGAAGGTGAAGAAACACAACAATTTTACTTACTTTTCCATAAGGTAATAGAATAGAGCATCTAGGAACTTCAAACATGGATATTTAGAAGAGGATACTCTCTTGATTACTTCTCATCTTCATATATAGTCAGGGTCAGCAATTACATTCTACAGCTCAATCCATCCCAATCCACAGTTACATATGGCCACCATATAGTTAGTGGGGACCAATGCCAGTAGGAGCTGAGTCTTGGCTGCAGTTCAGGACTTATCCTGCCCTTCCCCTCCTCTGGGACTTTCCCAAAACTTGTGTTTCATAGACAAGGCCAGATACTACCTAGCACTCAGCCAGAAGCTTGGGCAGATGCTAGAAGTGCCTCAATTCAAGAAGGCATAGATTTACATGCCTTAAATCTTACCATCTCTTGCTTTACAGAACTGAAACTCGAGCCTCCAAGGCAATTTTCTGAGAATATTTTTTCAAGTCATTAAAAATACACATAATATTATCAGTTACCATTTATAGCTTCTGTATTTCTAGTAACTGGCATTGTTGTTACTTCAGGCAAGCCAGAAAATAAGCATGCCAGGAACTGACATGGTATGTTATGTCACCAAAACAAAGGCACTTACACTGATAAACCTCAGGTTGGCTTCTTTGTGGGTTTTTCCCTTCCTTCTACAAGTTGTAGCTTTTGTTTTCTTTTCCACTCTGAAGATGGGGTGAGGCATCAAGCAATGCAAGAAGTTGGAGCTTCTTTGTAAGACAGCTATGGTTTAAAAGTTTATCAAATAAGCACAGTTTAAAGAGATGCAAGAACTTATAATCGTATCCTTTATCTTAGATCCAGTAATCTAGTAATGTTTTTAAATAACTGATAGTCCTCAGACTCATGCTCATCTGGCATATTCATCATGTACAGAGGAAAAGGCATGATCTTTTCTTGCCATTAAAGTCCTGGGTGGCTGGGGCTGCCTGAAGAGGGGGAGACAGGAGAGAATTTCTGAGTGGCAACGAACAAACAGAAGTAGATGTTAGGAGAAAACATGAAAGAGTAGGGAGGATGGTGATGAAACTTTGAAAGCCAGGGTTGCAGAAGCCTCTCCCTTTAGCTTTCCCACCCACCAATCTCTGCCTCTTACCATCTATTTCTTTTACTGGGTAGATTAAGTGCAATCACAGGCAAAAGGGGAAAAATGCATTCTCTGCTGAGGCCATTTTGATTGGTTTTGACATTCTATAAAAATATGGAGTCCTTGAGTGGTACAAATAGTTAAACATTCAGCTTCTAAGTGGAAGGTTGGAAAGGTTCTAATCCACCTAGAAAACCAAAACCAAACTCACTGCCTTCGAGTTGGATCTTACTCATAATGACCCCTCCTTGGCTTTCTGAGACAGTATCACTACAGAACTAGATTGCCCAACCTTCCTTCTGAGGAGTAGCTGGTAGGTTTGAATCACCAGCCTTCTGGTTAACAGTCAAATGCCTTAGGCACTACAACACCAGAGCTCCCAATCCAAAGGCCTGGCAGTCTACTTCTGAAAGATCACAGCCATTGAAAACTTCATGGAGCACAATTCTGCTCTGACAAACATGGGGTCACCATGAGTAGGAATTGACTGGACAACAACTGGTTCGCTTTGCTTGTTTGTTTTTAAGCCTAATACACATTACTGCTTTTGTAAAAGAAGAGTTAGTATTAATCTTGGGTTTACATATATGTGTGTGATTTGTTTATACAAATTTCTGAGTAGATGCCCACATGTTGCCTGAAATGTAAATGAATATATACATATACTAGACACAAACAACTACTCATAGTAGTAAAGACTGTCAGATATTTAGTCATAATCTCTTTTTTTTTCTCTCTGGACACACAGATAAGCTGCATTTCCTAGCCTTCTCTTCTAATTTGCTGAAGTCATGGGATGGAGTTCTAGCCAATGAGATGTGAGCAAACATAACATGTGCCATCTCAAGACTGGCCAGTACTACTCACATGTGCTCTGCCATTCTCTTTCCCCTCTCTCTGGCTGGATGTGGGTGATAATGTGGCCCAAAGGATTGATGGAGCCTTAAGATAGAAAAAGACGAGGTCCCTAAAACTCTTTGGATGAAAGTCAGTACTCACCTTGGATTCTTGCATGAGTAAGAAAATAGCTCCTATTTTATCTAAGCCACGACACATTTTTGGTTCTACTTGTGAGAACAGTTTGGTCTAACTTAACAAATACATCCATAGTCACATTTTATATGAACACATGCACAGAGATCCATCATAAAAACATAGTTATTGCCAAAGGTCAAGTAAGTTCTTTTGAAAGCTGGAAATACATTCAGGGCTCTAAGAATATTTTCTATCTCAAAAGTAGTATTCCCCAGTTCGCCAAGAATTTCACGTATATTCTCTCATATAATCTAGCAGTTCTGCAAGGCAGGTCTAACAGTTTACATGTGAGAAAAACAACCTGGCTCAAACAGTTAAGTGGCTCTTCCAAAGTCACACAGTTTATAAGTGGAAGAGTTTTAGGTAGGACCTAAACCCTCATTCCTCAGTCTAGAAATCGATTTTCTTCTATTCACCAGTGATCACCTACACATTTTACAAATGTTCAGCTCCAGGTTTATCTCTTACAGACAGGCTTTCCTGGCCATCCTTACCCTACTTAGAAGTGACCATCTGTTCTTTTGATACCCACTTAGGCCTGTACATACAGCTGCTAAGACATCACATTTATTATTCTTAGCTATTTTAATAAATTCTAAGGGTCCTGAGTGAAAGAAGCAGGTCTTTATTCTAGTGTCTGACAGTCCAAATCCAACTTTCAATATCCACAATGGTAACTTAAATGGCTCCAAAGAGACAAGAATTATTTGAAGAAGATTTATAATAGTGCAAACGTAACATTTCCTTTGATAGAATTTAGGCATGATTAACCCACCAGTCGCTCCTTGGAAGGAAGATTGGGCAATCTACTTCCATAGAGATATCACCTCAGAAACCCAGGGAAGGATTGCTATGAGTTGGAAACCACTTGGCAGCAGTGAGTTTAGTTTGTTTTTTTGGTAAATATGAATCAACTACCCGTTGCCCTTGTGTTGATGCTGACTCATGGTGACCCCATGTGTTACAGAGTAGGACTGTATTCCACAGAGTTTTCTTGGCTATAATATTTATAAAAGCAGATCACAAGGTGCAAATTATTTGCATGACCCAGGGACCCATGAATCAACTATTGTTGTTAGGTGTCCTTGAGGCGTTTTCAACTTAAAGTGAACCCATGTGACAAAGTAGAACTGTCCAAAGGGTTTTCTTGGTTGTAATTTTTATGGAAGCAGATCATCAGGTCTTTGTCCCACGGAGATGCTGGGGGGGGTTGAACAACAACCTGTCAGTTAGCAGTTGAGCACTTAACAATCGGTACCCCCAGGGCTCCTTTTTCCTGTTTAGACCAGAATTATTTGATTTGATTAGACTATGTTTTGATGATGGAAATAACAGCACTAAACCCAAACCAAACCCACTGCCATCAAGCTGATTCCAACACAGAGCAACCTCTATAGGGTTTCCAAGGCTTTAAATCTTTAAGGAAGTAGACTGCTTCATCTCTTTGCCAGGGAGGGGCTGGTGGATTCTAACTAACAATCTTTTGGTTAGCAGCCCAATGCCTTAACCACAAAGCCACCAGAGCTCCTTAATAGCATTAAATAGTCCTCAATAATCCCAAAATGTTATGCTATGAGTGGGTATTAATATAAACACATACAAACACAAACATCCACATTCATTTTAATCAGGAAGAAAAGCCACTACTTCTATTTTCTGCATTTTTTTTTTCTCACTTTTTCAATAAGTTGAGCTCCGTTAAAAGAACCAGGAGTTCTGGTGGTGCGATGATGAAGTGCTCACCTGCTAACTGAAAGGTCAGCCATTAGAACCACCAGCTGCTCTGTGGGAGAAAGATGTAACAGTTTACTTCCACAAAGATTGTTGTTGTTGTTACGTTCCGTCGAGTCGACCCGATTCATAGCGACCCCTCCTTGGGTTTCCGAAGCAGTATCACTACAGAAGTTGATTGCCCAACCTTCCTTCCGAGGAGTGGCTGGTGGGTTTGAACCACCAGCCTTCTGGTTAGCAGTCAAGTGCCTTAGGCACTATGCTACCAGAGCTCCCCCATAAAGATTACCACTTTGGAAATCCTATGGATCGGTTCTACTCTGTTCCGTGGGGTCGCTAAGAGTCAGAAACAACTCAATGATAGTGGGCATGGTTTTGGTGGTTAAAGGAAGTGAAGATAATTTTAAAATGAATGGCTTCTCTCATGGCCCAACAACCTATCCAGATTAGGAACTTGTATAGTATCAACCTAGTGGTATATTGTAATGAGGTATTTAGGGGTAGAGATTCATTACATATCAATGAGTCATCCAGGCAGTTAGGCTTAAATCCTATAGGCTTAAATTCCAGCAAAAATATCAGAAACAACTGTTGCTGTTTCTGTCAGAAATCTGAGACTTCTAAATTATGTTATTTTCTTCAAGAAAGTAGATGAAAATGGAGGAATGACACTTGTCAGCTGGAACTACATGGGAACTTCTAAGGTTCTTTTTTATTTAAAAAAAAAAAAAAAAAAAAAACCACCATTTGTTATTCCCTGCAATGAAATTGGGAAGGGTGAGCAGAACTCTTGCCAATGTTAGTTTTCTAGAACATGCCTTAGGGATAGTTAGTGAAAAAGAAAGGGGAGAAAAATCAACTGGTGAGCATTCCTGGCTGAAAGACAAGATTCAAATAAGCTGTTTAGCCTTTGGTTTCAGCATTCCCAAACATCATAAAGATTTCAGCTCTTATAAAAAGGGAGCCAGTTGTTTACAATAGACTATTCTGGAGGGAGTGGGTGTGTCTCATGAGGCAAATATTTGCCCATAGGAGGTAATAAAATTGTATTAAGCTCTTCCTCCCCACTGTACACGGTCATCAATGTGATTAGCTCACTAAAGTCTATTTTAAGATCCTGACAGGCACAAACATTAACAAGAACCTGGCGTTTCTCCTTAAGAATATATAATTGACCTTTCAAGTTCTTAATCTCTTTTATCAAAGCGGATGGCAGGGATTTATGCAGAATAGTTTGCCCACCTCTTTGATTTCAGTCCCCTGAGAACCCAAACATTCATCCCACCCAATCCTGTTTTATTTTTGCCATATCCTGTGTTGTTGAATGGGCCTCTTGTAAAATTTCAATATGCCCCCCAGATTTTTTCTGAAGTTCTAAACAAATCTTACATCAGTTTTGTAATATGTGCTGTTCTCTTATATTCTGCAAGCAGACTTTAAAGGTCACAGTTCTGAAGAATTGGGAAAATCTATTTGCATCTGAAGGCAAGAGAGCAGTTGCTGATCAACAGTTAAGCAGGTTGTATGGGCAAACTTGCACTCTAGAAAATGATGGGTAGACGTGGGGTAGTAGCACACAGGGATTTGCGAGTTTACTTAAACAATCACCCTCTACCTAAGTTACACCTTTTCACTAAATCTTCTGGCAAAATTGTATTGATCAACAGTTCTGTTTCTTCATGGCAGTAACAGCAGAATGGAATTAAGAACAGTTAGCTACTCAGGGTGAGCATAAAGTGCAGGAAAAGAGTTGAAAAATTAAGTTAGACTATTTGATTGTCCCCTTAGAACTAACTTCAGCCATTCAGACTCCCCTTGTTGTTGTTGTTATGTGCCATCAAGTCCATTCTGACTGTTAAATTGCTCCACAGGGTTTTCCTGGCTGTTATCTTTATGGAAGCAGATCACCAGGCCTTCTCCCATAGAGATAGGTAAGTTCAAACCACCAACCTTTCAGTTAGCAGTGGAGCTCTTAAATGTTTGTGCCACCAGGACTCCTTAAAACTCCCCTTAGTATTTCCAATTTTGTGCTTTAACTGTTCTCATCCTCTTCATCTCATATTATCTCTAAGCCCCATCATTGGAAATAATTTTCTCTCTTCATAAACATTCATAAGACAATGTTTGTCATAAACATCCATGCTTCATAAACATTTAACTTCCAAAATGTCTTCCAAGTCAGTTCAGGTGCTAACAAGAATCTCAAGTGCTCTTTGTTTAGGACTGAATGATGTGCACAGTCCAAAGAATGACACCAAATAAGCACTCAGCTCGGTTGCCATAAAACTAATAAATAGTGCAATAAACACAGAATACAGTTCAGAGGAAAACCTGTGCACAGAGATTAGATGCATGAGTCAAACCAGCAAGCTCCCAATATCTACAATACTCAGAAGACTGGAGTGTGAGGCTTGGGAAGGGATTACATGTCATAAGAAAAAGGAAATTATGATGATAATGATTTCTGGCATCACTCCCAGCTACTTCAGCCAACTTGCCTACAGGTTCATCAAAATGTGCCAAATGGAGGTACAACGGTGTCAGGATTAAGAATATTCTTTGCCAGATCAAAGGAAGACTCTCAGAACAAAATTTCTCCTTTTTTTATTCAGTATAAATATTGTCCCCCCAATATAAGACTGCAAGACTTACATATATTAGAAGAATTTTCCAGGTTACTGTTTTAATAGGAACCTGGTGCTAGTCATTAATACCACTTCAGAATTCTTCTTCATTCATTCATTTACTGGACTTGCTGTACAAAGTATTGTACTGTATTACCGTATACAAAGTATTTTGCCATTTTTGTGCAGTATACAAAGTTGGGAGGCAGAATATCAAGTTTAAGAATACAAGTTCTAATGGAATTCAAACTTTTGGTTGGCCACTTGCTAGATGGGTTATTTAGTAGCATAGTCCCTAAGGCACTTGACTGCTAACCACAAGGCTGGCGGTTCAAACCCACCAGCCACTCCTCGGAAGGAAGATGGGGCAATCTACTTCCGTAGTGATACTGCCTTGGAAACCCAAGGAAGGGTCGCTATGAGTCGGGTTGACTCGACAGCAAATAACAACAACAACAAATGCATCTACCTCACAGAATCATCGCGGAGATTAAATGAGATAAAGTGTGTGAAACTTGGAAGAGCCTCTGGCACACAGGAGTGCCCAGTACACATAGTTGCTGTTACTTGCCACTGAGTTGATTCCAACGCTCAGTGACCGCTGTGTGGCAGACTAGAACTCCTCCACGGGGTTTTCAAAACTACGACCTTTTGGAAATAGATCACAAGGCTTGTCTTCTGAAGTGCTTCCTGGTGGGTTCAAACTGCCAACCTGCCAGTTAGTAGTTGAGTGGTTAGCCATTTGCTCCATGCAGGGAATCCCCAGTACACATTAGCCATAATTTAAAACCATAATTTCTAGAATTTGAGTAAAGTTTCTGAAGTTACAAAAAATACAGTTTTGCTTTGTTTTTGTTTTTAGATAGGGTTTTTATCCAGCTCCTTACTACTCAAACATATTTCCTCTTCAACTTTTGAAGTTCTTCTGATTCAAATTCCCCAATAGAGAGGAGAGAGAGAGACATACACCTCACAGAACTCCTTTTTCAAGAAAGCATTTACTATTAAGTTTACATATCCATTTGCACTCAGAATATTTTTTTCTTAAATTGTCTGGGAAGGGAGCAGTGTGGGAGGTTGTGTTGGACTCACTCTGTGCTGGCATTTGAGTCCCAACAAACCACATATTGTCTGTGCTGAAATGAAACTGCTTCTGGCAACACCATGAGAGTGTTTACTTGCCTCTAAATCATGCCATTGTCCATCTGAGGGAAAATAAATCAGCTATCAAGGGGAAAATAGGTCAGAAAAATAGTCCATTGTTACTGTAAAGGGGGGTTTTACAAGCTCATCCATATCCTAAGACCAAATACCATCTTGGGGCTCTGTCGAGTAATGAATTTTCTCAGAAAAGCCTTGGGCACCCAGACCAGACTTGCCTCTCAGAGCCTTGTCCTTGACTAACTGCATGCAAAACCTTTTCCTGGAGTGATGGGCTTGAATTTTGCAACCAGTTAGCACCTGCTCTCAAAATTTGATTCCTCCCTGATTTGTTTCAAGTGGAGCCAGAGGATCAGGACTTAATTAGCAGTGATATATCTCTTATACTGATCAGTTCCATCCTGCTCCCACCCCCAACCCCTACCCCACGCTCCACCCCCCAAGGCTCCAGATTTGTCTGTTTGGAATTCCTGTGCTTGCTGGGCAGCTTGTGTTTGCTGTTATCCGGCAGACGCTTCCTAGTGCAGCGCGAGGCAGGAACACCCTTCGTGGCAGAGCAGGCGGCGCTTGGCGGATGGACCTTGTGGAAGGCAAGTCTGGGCAGCTTCCACTCAGCCCTGTGGCCTCCATCAGGAGCTGGCCAGAGACGCGCCTCTTCTCAGAGCTCTTATAGACACGATGAGACCCACTGAGGCCATCTCCAGTGAAGGCATGACTGGAATTGAGTCACCCTCACCCACTGGAGGACAAGTCATGGAGGCCTCAGCCTCGCTGGTGTTTATTAATAGCATTTGAGCTGTTGAGGAAGGATTTTTTTTTTTTTTTTTTTCCCTCATAAGAAGGAAAAAAAACACCTCCTGCTCTGTACCAGCTTGAAGCCAGATAACATGTTTTGGCAACCATTATTTGGCAATTAGAGCCTTAGCTCATTGAAAGCATTCTTCCATGCAAAATACGCCTTGGAAAGAAAACACTAACCCACATCTGAGTGAAAATATAGGAAGTGAACAAAAGGGTGAGGGAACAGTAAGAGTTAGAAAAGGTGGGGAGGGGACAGAGAGAGTTTGGGGACAGGACACATTTGGTGGAGGCTAGACAAGGACTGGGTGGCTCGGTGTTTCCACAGGCAGAACTCCAACTCTGGGCCAATCCAGGGAAAGGCCAAATGCACAAAATGGCGGATCCTGTATATCTGGCTCCTGCTCCCAGATGGTGGGCTTGATTTCCACCAGCCCTCAAAGGAGCCCTCCAGCAGGATTTAAGCAAAGGCAAACCAGAGGGATGGAACTGTGCCTGGGACCATGTTATTTTCTTACCACAGTGGGCACACAACTGCTGCTCACCTCAGCCTCCCAAAGGGTGTATACAGGAAAAGGAGCATGGCTTGGACACTCCCAGAATTGAAGTATCCCTCAGGGACTGACAACTCTTCCCCCTCCCCCTTTTGAGGGGTAGAATATGGGAGAAAAAGTAAAAAAGACTCTTCTTCCCTCAATTCGAGGGAACCCACATTTTTTTGATATAGGGAGGGCACTCAAGAATAATATATTCCTTAATCATGCAGTTTTACATAAATAAAAGGAATTGTGACAAATGACACATTATTTCAGATCGTTGTGAAGGTGTTTTTTGCATGTTAATTGAAAGGTTACAAATAGATATGTTGCTGCATGCTATAGTATCATGTTATATGGAGTGCCTTATTCCGTTACTAAAACTAGTTGACATAGGGTCAGTTCTGACTCAATGCAACCCATGTGTGTCAGAGTAGAATTGTGCTCCACAGGGTTTTTAATAGTGATTTTTTCAGCAGATCGCAAGCTGTTTCTTCCATGGTGGCTTTAGGTAGACTTGAACCTCCAACATTTTGGTTAGCAAGCCCAATGCATTTAACTGTTTGTACTACCCAGGGACTCCTCTTCCTTTCTTATCTTGATCAACTCCCCAAGTTTTCTGGTGGAAAACTAGTCAGGGTAAGTTTTTGAAGGCAGGAAACCATGCCAGGGTATGCCTTGTTGTTGTTGTTGTTATGTGCCGTTGAGTCGGACCTGACTCATAGCAACCCCTCCTTGGGTTTCTGAGGCAGTATCACTATGGAAGTAGATTGCGCCATCTTCCTTCCGAGGAGTGGCTGGTGGGTTTGAACCACCAGCCTTCTGGTTAGCAGTCAAGTGCCTTAGCCACTATGCTACCAGAGCTCCTAGGCTATGGCTACCACACAGGAAAACAACTACAGTTTACAAAAACCCCTTTATAAAATTCTGCTTTACAAAACCCTATCCTTGGTGCCACTACAACAAAGTGTGAGTGAAAGCCAGGACATCTGCTCTCACCTTTCTTATAACACCAAAGTATCACCTGCAAAATGGCATCAAAAGAAGTGACTCTGATACTACTGAACCAAACCCACTACCATCGAGTCAATTTTAACTCAGAAGAGAACTACCCTGTAGGGTTTCCAAGGCTGTAAATCTTCCTGGAAGAAGACTGCTTTGTTGTTCTCCTGTTCAGCGCTGGTGGGTTCGAACTGCTGACATTTTGTTTTGCAACCCAATGCTTTAACCACAGCATGACCAAAGCTCCTTAATATTACCCAAAACCACTGCCATCGAGTTTATTTCCACTCATGGTGACCCCTACTGGGTTTCCAAAGTGATAAATCTTTACAAAGTAGATTGCCTCATCTTCCTTCCACAGAGTGGCTGGGTTTGAACAACCAACCTTCTGGTTAGTAGTCAAATGCCTTAGGCACTGCACCACCAGGGCTTCTTTGATATTACCAAAGCAGGTGTTTGTTAATGTATATGAAAATATATCATGGGCACTTTTAGGTTTAATTTTACAATTGTAAATTGCTTTTCCCTCACAATTAGGTTAATTTTTCTAATACTGAATGGTAGCATGTTGTTGTTTGTTATGTGCCATGGAGTCAGACCCCACTCATAGCGACCCCTCCTTGGGTTTCTGAGGGAGTATCACTACAGAAGTAGATTGCCCAACCTTCTTTCTGAGGAGTGGCTGGTGGATTTGAACCACCAGCCTTCTAGTTAGCAGTCAAGTACCTTAGGCACTACGCTACCAGAGCTCCTGAATGGTAGCATAGGAATTTGCAAATCCTGGGCTGCTTATACTATACCGCCATTGAATGAGCCATATTTAGTTAATGAGAGGGATTTGTCCATTTCACATTGCCTAATTTTGTATAATCACTCACTTTATAACTGTGATTTAGTCATTGTGATGGCATTTCTGAATTCAGCTTTCATAATATAGCATTATCATTGTTAAAAAATGTTTATTTTGGTTACCATATCAAGTTTAAAGTTTCCAGTGGTCATAGACTAAGTCATTTAAATAAAATATGAACAATATGTGGCAGATCATCTTATAAATATTATGTGATCTATAATGGGTTTGAACTGCCAACCTTTAGGTTAATACCAAAAAATGAAACTCACTGCCATTGAGTCGATTCGACTCACAGCAACCCCTCCTTGGGTTTCCAAGGCAATATCTCTATGGAAGTAGATCGTCCAGTCTTCCTTCCAAGCAGTGGCTGGTGGGTCTGAACCGCCAGCCCTCTGGTTAGCAGTCAAATGCCTTAAGCACTATGCCACCAGAGCTCTCTTTAGGTTAACTGTTGAGTACAAATCTTTTATGCCACCCAGAGACCTTATTATTATGTACAGAAAATAATTTTCTTACTTATGTTTAAATGAATAAAATCTGCATATTAATGTCTTTTCTTCTTTATCTAGTGCTGCTATAACAGAAATAGCACAAGGGGAAGACTTTAACAAACAGGAATTTATATTCTCACAGATTAGGAGGCTAGAAGTCTGAATTCAGGGTACCTGCTCTAGGGAAGACTTTCTCTCTCTGACACATCTAGAGGAATATCCTTGTCTCTTTAACTTCTGCTTCCTGGTTCCTTAGAGGTTTCCAGGTGTCTTCACATTATCTTACCCTACCTCTCTTGCAAGCTTGCATTTTTTCTCTTTTATATCTCAAAAGAGATTAACATAAGATACTTGCTACACTCAACTAGGGTCTTAAGCAATCAGCTATCTAAGATGCAACAGTTTGTCTCTCGTCATCCAGAGCAAAGGAAAATGAAGAAATTCAGAGACACGTGGCAATTATTAGTCCAAGAGACTAGTGGCCCACATGAACCTCAGCCTACATGACCCTGAGACCAGAAGAACTAGATGTTGCTGTCAAATACTCAGAAAGGAATTAAAATAGGAGATCCTGGATACAGTGGGAGAAAAATATGTAACAAAACTAAAAATCATCAAAAAAAAGAAAGAAAATTAAAAAACAGGCGTACATGTTTAACAGAGACTGATGAAACCCCCAAGAATATGTCCTCTAATTGCCCTTTGGGCCTGGAATTGGACTTACTCCAATGGCTTCCAGCCAAACAATAAACAGGCCTACACGGTGAACAATTACACCAGGTAGGTACACTCCTTAAAACAATCAACCATGGGAGATCAGAAGAGTAGCATTGCACAGGGAGACAGCTCAGAGTGTAGGAATGCATAGAAAAGACAGACACAGGAAACAGATAGCCAGAGGGAGGAAGTGGGAAGAGAGCTGTTGCATTATAGGGATTGCAGTCAGTGACATGAAAGGAAATGTGTATGAAATATTGAATAGAAAACGAGCTTGGTCTGTAAACTTTTACCCAAATCACAACAACAACAAAAGATACACACTACACTAATCCAGCCTCATTAACATAATATAGACAGTGCAGTCCCAAATAGGATTAAAACTATAGGCATGTTGTTGTTGTTGTTGTTAGGTGCTGCTGAGTCATTTCTGACTCATAGTGACCCCATGCACACCAGAACTAAACACTACCCGATCCCACACTGGCTCCATGATCTCTGCTATACTTGAGCCCATCATCGCAGCTACCATATCAATCCATCTCATTGAAGGCCTTCCCCTCTTTCATCAACTCTCTACCTTACCAAGCATCCTTCTCCAGGGAATGGTCCCTTCTGACAACATGACCAAAATAGGTGAGACAAAGTCTGGCCATTCTCACTTCCAAGGAGCATTTCAAGTGCACTTCCTCCAGGACAGATCTGTTAGTTCTTTTACCAGTCCATGGTACTTTCAGCATTCTTCGCCAGCACCACAACTCAAAAGCATCAACTCTTCTTCGGTCTTCCTTATTCATTGTCCAGCTCTCACATGCA
>NW_006921658.1:10515047-10522199 GCF_000298275.1 Orycteropus afer afer
AGATATTATCCTATCACTGACAGCATTGTACTTCAGGACAGATCTTGAAACATCCTTTGTGATGATGAATGCCACTCTATTCCTCTTCAAACTGTCATTCCTGGCATAGTAGATCATGTGGTTGTCTGATTCAAAATGGCCAAAACCTATCCATTTCAGCTCACTAATGCTGAGGATATCAATCTTTATGCATTCCATTTCATTTAACTATAGGCATAGAAGTTAGAGTTTACAACACATATTTTTTAAGGACATAATTCAATGCATAGCACCAGTTCTCTTTACTCCTTTTATGGATCCCCTTTGTTCTGTTTCAATACCAATAATCTGAAAAAGCTACAGAAGTTTAGGGCACATTTTGGCTTGTCTTACTTTTGAAATCTTTAGAAAGAGTTCTGCCTGTTACTGAGTTTGGACTCTGAAAACAGTTGCATGCTATTTTCCCTCTGGGAATTTATTAGGAAAAAAAAATATTATCTCAACTCCTGAAGGCTCAGAGGCCTTGGTAGCTCAGTGATGGAATCCTTACCTTCCGTGCAAGAGACCCACATTTGATTCTGGGCCAACGCACCTCATGCACAGCCACCAGTGTTATATGTTGCTACGATGATGAACAGACTTAAATGGAGCTTCAAAACAAGTCAGACTAGGAAGAAAAGCCTCGCAATCTACTTCCAAAAATCAACCAGTGAAAACTCTGTGGATTACAATGATCCACTTCCAAAAATCATCCAGTGAAAACTCTGTGGATCACAATGATCCAAAATGAGCATGGAGATGGTTCAAGACTAGCATTTCGTTGCATTGTACATGGGGCCATCATGAGTCAGTAGCCAATCTGAGACCAGCTAACAACAACATTGAGTTCTCATGGCTTTATGGAGGTTAGCGTCTTCCAGAGATACTCACTCTTTCTTAGCTGGCAACTGTCACTCTCATGAGCATATTGTACATGAACTTCATTCTTGGAAGGCAACATGTATCCACTGCCAGGAGTAATAGGAAACACATATGACAAGCCTAGGATTTTACTACATATATATTTTTAATGTAAGTTTCTGTTGACTTTGGGGATGAGAGCTAAAATATTTTGGCAGAAAGCTATTCTACTCCTAGAGTTAAAGTTATTCCTACCCTCAAAGAAACAGAAGAAAGCTAATTTTTGCCCATATTTGAAAGAATTGTGGGTGTAGAATAGTGATAGAATAATTTTTAAAATCAGTTACTTTTTAAAAGAGTAAAAGCCATGTATGTACATATTGCACATTGTACAAGCTAAATAAGTCATTGTTAAATGAATAGATGAATATTAGAGTACAGTCTAGGAAGTCCTAGGTGCAGCTGTACTCTGTTATGTAGGGTCACTATTAGAATTGACGCAACAGCACATAACAAAAACAACAGATCTTTTTCATAAACCTGAATCTCACAGTATCATTGAGTAACATTCTAGAGTTAACCCTTAAATAATTAAATACATGTGTTTGAAGAAAAATGTCCTAAGCTGATTCTCCTTGTTATGAATTAGTTTAGATGCAGTCATGCGGAAAGTTCCTCAAATGCTATGTGCTTTTTTTTTTCTTAAAATGCTTATTTGTGGGTTACCTGCTAAGATTCTTCTGTCTGCATCTCACAACTAAGAATAATACTATAAAATAGCATGGGTGTCATTTTTCTTTAGCATTCACCTTGTTTATACTTCTTGTTGCCTAAAGTCACTATGCTTCATGACATCACTGTCAAACACTTTGCTGATGAAGTATTACAGCTTATATTAGGTTATTAAAAAACTATAATGATAAAAAAATATATAAAGAAAGAAATGAAGGATGAATACAAGATACATCCAGTAAGGAATAATGGGGAAGTGGGCAATCTTTACCAACTACCAGTTGCTGTCACGCTATTTTATTTTTAAAATATTTTTATTGTGATTTGGGTGAAAGTTTACAGAGCAAATTCATTTTCCATATAGCATTTTGTACACGTTTTGTTTCATGACATTAACTACAATTCCCCACAATGTAACAGCTCGCTTTCCACTTCCTCCCCACAGTTCTCTCTTCCCTGTGTCCTTCCCTCCCACATACTCTCACCCCTCCCCCACTATCTCCCTGTGCAAACACTGCCCTTCTATTCTCTCACCATTGATCACTCCAAGGAGTGGATCTACCTGATGTAAATGTTCACCTCATATGTCTATTGTTTGGCTGGAAGCCACAGGAGTGAATTCAGCTCCACACCTGAAGGGTAACTAGGGGCCATAGTCTCAGGGGTCTCACCAGGCTCTATTAGACCAATAAACCTGGTCTTTTGTTATTATTTTGAGTTTTGTTCCACATTGTTCTCTGACTCTACCCAGGATCTCCTGCACTGAACCCTTTTTGAGTGGTTGGCAGTGGTAGCCAGGCACCATCTAGTTCTTCTGATCTCATGGTCATATAGGCTGAGGATCGCATGGTCTACCAGTCCCTTGGACTAATTTCCATGTGTCTTTGGTTTTCTTCATTCTTCTTTGCTCTGGATGAGGAGAGACCAATCATTGCATCTAGATGGCCACTTGTCATGCTAATTTTGACTCAGGGCAAAGCCCTCTGCATCAAAGTAAAACTGTGCTTCATAGGGTTTTCTTTTTCTTTCTTTTCTTTTCTTTTCCATATGACTTTCAAAGGCTGATCCTTTGGCAGGAGGTAGATTGCTAGGCATTTCTTCTAAGGCATCTCTGGGTGGACTTGAACCTCCAACCTGTCAGCTAGCAGCTGAGCATCTTAACTATTGGCATCATCCAGGGACTCTGGGCAGCCTTTACCATCTAGTAAAACTGTTTGAAATTCAATCAGCAGGACCATGACAAAGAAAAAAATCTGTTTCAGAAAAGTGTCTCATTAGAACAGTGATGGATTGTGAAGGAATGTAACTGCATTCTCTATGGGAAGGATTGGGAACTGAATTCTCCATAAGTCTCCCAGAACCAGGTAGGCAATGGTGCAAATTTCTTGCAAGATTGTACCAACTCTGCTTTGCCTTTGGGAAAACAGACTTTGCTGAAAGTCATTTAACCTCTGTGGTTTAGTGATTAAACCTGAAAGAATAACATTTCTGTTATCTTTTCCAGAAACGTGGGAATGAGAAGTGAGCTGCCCATTAAGGGCTTCCAGTGACTGGAAAATAGATACTGGGTGAGATTATTTATTTGATTGGTTAAACCAAATCCAAACCCATTGCCAATGATTTGGCCCAAGTCATGGCAACTTCATGTGTTAAAGAGCAGAACTCTTCTATAGGATTTTTTTGGCTGTAATCTTTACAGAAGCAGATTATCTGTCCTTTCTTTCATGGCATGGTTGGGCATGTTCAAACCACCAACCTTTTGGTTTTGGTTAGCAGTTAAACACAAATGGTTTGTGGTAAAAAAAAAAAAACAACCCTCGTTACTGTTGAGTCAATTCCAATTCATGGTGATGCTACAGGTCAGGGTAGAAACTGCCCCACAGGGTTTCTAAGGCTATAATCTTTATGGAAGCAGATGGCCACATCTTTCACTCTTTGCTAACCTTTTAATTAGCAGCCACATGCTTAACTACTGCATTGCCACCCAGGGACCTATATGTAACCATAAACAAAAACAAAAACAAACTCACTGCAGAGTTGATCCTGACTCATAGCGACCCTCCTTGGGTTTCTGAGGCAGTATCTCTATGGAAGTAGATTGCCCAACATTCCTTCCAAGGAGTGGCTGATGGGTTTGAACTGCCAGCCTTCTGGTTAGCAGTCAAATGCCTTAAGCACTATGCTACCGGAGTCCCCATATATAAACATAGCTATATTTATATATGGACTTAACATATTCGGGAATGATAAAACTCAAATTCAGGATACTGATTATCTTGGAACAGAGATGGGAAGGAAGAAGAATTGGATCAAGGATGGGTACAGAGTAGCTCAACAAATCTATAGAGTTTTATAAGATTATAATTTATTTGATTGGTTTCTCCTATCTGTGCAAAAGCAAAACAGTGTCATTCTTAATTCAAAGAAATCAATGCATGTAGTAAGTTATAAAAGTATTTTATATTTTTTATTCACTGAAAATAAACATCTTTAATAGTGAGCCCCATGAGACTTTTTGTGCTCTACTCTAGCTGGGCAGAAGTGAGACAGTCTCCAATAGCTGAAAGCAATGGCTTGTCTTCTATGTCTGTATGTGGGAACAGTAGCATTTTAATTCTCTACACAGTTTCAGAGTTGTCTCCTTTATTTCCTGTTGACTCAGCTATCTTCTTCCCACATTTTCGGGTTTGTGGTAAATGAAGAATTTGTATTTGGCATGGTGGCAACAAGGCCGTTGAATAAGCTGAGAATCATGTGGGCCCTATGATTTTTCTAAATGACCTTTTTTTCTCATACATTCATCAACATTAATAAGAATTATGTATACATTAGCTACAAGTAGGGCCTCTGATTAGGAGAAAGCTTAACTAAATGCTATATAAAACACAGTTTTAAGATTCCCAACTTCCTTGAAACTCTTTCAAAAACAAATCAGCCCTTGTGAATAATACACAAAGCCTTGTTTTACTTCTACAACTTTTCTCTCTCTTGGGAGGCAAAAGGACTCCAGCAAAGGAAGAAATACTTAAGTTTATAATGATAAAATTAGAAGTTATCTATGCAAATTCAACTGCATACTGCAAAAGTACTTGATGGACATTGGCCCAATTCATTTAATAATTTTGAAGAATTTTGCAAATCTATTTCTATTTCTCTTTAATAGTTCTTATCTTATTCATTATGCAGTTCCAAAAACATTCTTTAAAATTATATAATTGTTTAAAATTTTCAATTTAAACTTTCTGAAACAAAAGAATTAACTCTCTTCCATTTTAATCATTTGCCATTTTCTTTTAAATATTAAATTTTAAGACTACAGTCCAAAAGAATTGCCCTGACGCCCAGTACAAGACTGAGAGTTGAAGGGGAGAAGGTTTGTTGTGAGTCAGGTTTCATTGGGAGTGATTAGGAGTCGGGGCACATCTGGTAGAGAACTGTCTTGAGCCTAAAAATGAGGCAGATATGTCGGACGGCACAAAACAACAACAACAACAAGCCAAAGTTTCTACCTAGAAGAGAATAACATGTGTTAAGTCTGAGGAACAAGACAGCTATCCTGGGAGAATAAGGTGTAAAGTCACAGGAGCCCTATGTGCAGTGGTTAAGCACTCAGCTCCTAACCTAAAGGTTGGTAGTTCAAACCCACCCAGCAGCTATGCAGAAGGAAGACCTGGCTATCTACTTCCCTTAAATACCATAGCCTTAGAAACACTATGGGGTAGTTCTACTCTATCACATGGTCGCTATGAGATGGAATCAATCCAATGGCATGCAACAAAAAAAAGTCATGAGGTTCATGACAAAAATCTCTTGGGAGACAGAGAAATAACAAGGTATAAGAATCAGGAAGTTCTGAAGTGAGCAATCCAGAATGACCAAGGAACAATCTTTAATGAGCAACCCAGAAATCTTTTCTTTTTTTTTTTAATTTTTATTGTGATTTAGGTGAAAGTTTACTGAGCAAATCAGTCAACAATTCACATACATTTTGTTTCATGTCATTGATTGCAATCTCCTCAATGTAACATCACTCCTGCCATATCTTCACTATGTTTCTTATTTCCTTTCCTCTTTCTCTCCTAACCCTGCCTGCCTTCTGAATTTTGTCCTTGGGCAATTTTTTTTTTGTTTATGGTTACATATAGGTCCCTGGGTGGCAATGCAGGGGTTAAGCATGTAGCTGCTAATTTATCTCATACTGTTAATTGTTTTTTATCTCATATTGTTAATTGTTCTAAGAAGTGTCTACCTTCTTAGAGTTATTGTTCACCTTGTAGACTTTGAAAATTCAGCTACAGGAGTGAGTTCATTTCCAGGTCCAAAGGATGACCAAAGGCCTTAGTCTTGGGAGTTCTGCCAGTCTCTATGTGACCAATAAGCCTGGTATTTTCTTTATAATTTTGGGTTTTGTTCCACATTTTTCTCTCACTCTATCTAGGACCTTCTAATGTGCTCCCTTTTCAGAGTAGTTAGTAGTGTTAGACTAGAACCATCTAGTTTTTCTGGGTTAGCATCCTGGTGGCTGAGGTTCACATGGTCCATTAGTCCTTTGGGCTAATGTTTCCATGTGTCTTTTATTTTACTCACTCTTCTCTGGACAGGGAAAAACTAATAGTTGCAACTTAGATGCCCATGCACAAGCTTTTAAGACCCCAATCACTATTCACCAAAGTATGATGTAGAACATTGTCTTTGGGGTCTTGTTGTTGTTGTTGTTAAGTGCCGTCGAGTCGTTTCCAACTCATAGCAACCCCATGCACAGCAGAACGAAACACTGCCCAATCCCGCGCCAGCCCCACAATCCCTGCTATACTTGAGCCCATCATTGCAGCCACCGTATCAATCCATCTCGTTGAAGGCCTCCCCCTCTTTCGTCGACCCTCCACCCTACCAAGCATGACATCCTTCTCCAGGGAATGGTCCCTTCTTACAACATGACCAAAATAGGTGACATGAAGTCTGGCCATTCTTGCTTCCAAGGAGCATTCTGGCTGCACTTCCTCCAGGACAGATCTGTTAGTTCTTTTAGCAGTCCATGGTACTTTCAGCATTCTTCGCCAGCACCACAACTCAAAAGCATCAACTCTTCTTCGGTCTTCCTTATTCATTGTCCAGTACATTACTTTGGGGTCTATGTTGTGCCAATTGACCTTGATGTCCACCAAGACTATTGCTCTGAATTCCCAGGCCCAGTGACTCACTCCCTCAGAGTTTTTGGTTACGGCTAAGAAGTTTTCCTAACTTTGCCCCATATAAGTTCTACTATATTCATGGATATTGCCTTGGTTATCTTGTGCTGCTATAACAGAAATACCACAAATGGATAGCTTTAATAAACGGGAATTTCTTCTCTTACACTTTAGGAGGCTTTGTTGTTGCTGTTGTGTGCCGTCGAGTTGGACCCGACTCATAGCGACCCCTCCTTGGTGATTGGAAATATCATGGTTTGTGTCAGGCGCACCTTAGTCCTCAAGGAGACATCCTTGCTCCTCAGCACTTGAAACAGTTCCTTAGCAGTTGACCTTCCCAGTGCTACACGTC
>NW_006921658.1:10523474-10529137 GCF_000298275.1 Orycteropus afer afer
TCATATGGTTGCCTGATTCAAAATGGCCAAAACCAGTCCATTTCAGCTCACTAATGCTGAGGATATCAATCTTTATGTGTTCTATTTCATTTTTGACAACTTCCAATTTTCCTAGATTCATACTTCGTACATTCCATGTTCTGATGATTAATGGATGTTTGCAGATGTTTCTCCTCAATTTGAGTGGTGCCACATCAGCAAATGGAGGTCTCGAAAATTTTACCTTATTCACATGATTAACACTGAGTTTACTCAGATGATGCAGCTCTTTCCCAGTCCTATTTTGAGAGCCTTCTAACCTACCAGACTATTCATAAAGTTGTGCAGTAATGTATCTGATAGTGTTTCTTTGTTATTCATAAGGTTTCCCTGGCCAATTCTTTGAGAAGTGGATGGCCTCTTCCTTCTTCCTACTCTGTCTCAGTCTGTAAGCTGGGCTGATACCTGTTCACCATGTGCATCCCCCTGGGTTTGAATCACCAGTGGCTCAGCCTCAAAAGTCACATCAACACATCACCACAGTAGGACAAACCAACAGACAAGTTTCCTGTCTCCCTGTTGGAAACTCTCCTACCACCCTTACCTCGGTCACTGTGACTGAATCCTCCTCTGTCCTGGTTACTGGGCCTTTTAATCCCCTTTCTCTCACTCTCCCGCCCTGCTGCTTTGGGCATGCCTGGGTTCCCTCTCCTCACCTGGATCCCTGTGGCTGACTGCTCAAGGGATGTATAGCTTGTGAGTAATGTAAATAAGGTACATGGCATCCTTGTGGGTGTGAGACCATGCAAATAAGGTGTATGGAAGTCTAATGTGGAGATTGGTTAGTTTGTCATTCTGCTAGGTTCAAAATGAGCCTTCCTAGAAACAGAAGGGGAATCTCACTGCCATCAAGACAGAAGAGCCAGAAGTAAAGTGGAATATGTTCTTGAATCCAAGGTACCTGTACTAGATCTCCTTGGCAGAGAGACAGCAGAGATGACCAGCAGAGGAACCAAAAAAGCAAGAGATAGGGCTCCAGGGTTGCCAGCCCTCAGAGCAAGAAAGCTGAGTGCCTTTGGGCAGGAGGATTGCTGGTGGACTGGGGTGCACATAGGTGCACCTATTAGCTGAGCTAAAAGAGCTTTGTAAAGCTTCCCCAAGTAGGGCAGAGGCCAGGCCCAGAGGCCAACAGCCAAAGAGGCATGCCTGAGGGCATAGCAGAGGGGAGACTGTCCTGATCAAAGAATTGTATCCTTAGCATATTCTTGAATCTGAATTGTAGCCTGTTACTTACCAAAGAAACCCCATAATTTTGAGTATTGTCTGTGAGTTCTGTGTGGCCATTGCAATGCATTATCGAGCTCAGCAGAGAAGTATTGAGTGCCATGGGAGGGTGTCAGAGTTGGTGTCAGCGTTGGTAAAAAGGCTGGAGGGTGGTGGAATAAGCTTTGGGTTGCTGATAGTGATTCTGTCTCCCTTTTGTGAAGTTAGAGGAGGTCAGAAGATGCCACCCCACACACCCTTTTTTCACGTCCCTTCCCCTCCCACCCTCGGTAATCATCAAAGAATATTTCTTTTTGTGTGAAAACCTTTTCTTGACTTGTTATAATAGTCATCTCATACAATATTTATTCTTTTGTGATTGACTAATTTCATTCAGCATAATGTCCTCTAGGTTCATCCATGCTATGAGATGGTTTGTAGATTGTCATTGTTCTTTAAATTTGGGTAGTATTCCAAGTATTTCATTGTGTGCATGTAACATGGTTTGCTTATCCATTCATTCATTGATGGGCACTTTGGTTGTTTTCATCTTTTTGCTATTATGAATAATGCTGCAATGAACATGGGTGTGCATACATCTATTTGTGTCACGACTCTTCTATCAGATATATCTAATAATGAGATTGCTGGATCATATGGTATTTCTATTTGCAGCCTTTTAAGGAAGCACCATACCACTTTTCAAAGTGGTTGAACCATTTTACAGTCCCACCAGCAGTGTATGAGGGTTCCAATCTCTCCATACTCATGCCAGCATTGGTTGATTTCTGTTTTTTTGAACTTTGCTATTAGTGCTGGGTGAGATGATACTTCATTGTTTTCATTTGCATCTCTATAGCTAGTGAAGGAGCTCTGGTAGCATAGTGCCTAAGGCACTTACTTGACTGCTAACCAGAAGACTGGTGGTTCAAACCCACCAGCCACTCCTTGGAAGGAAGGTTGGGCATTCTACTTCCATAGTGATACTGCCTCAGAAACCCAAGGAGGGGTCGCTATGAGTCGGGTCTGATTCAATGCCACATAACAACAACACAATAGCTAGTGATCATTAGCATTTCTTCATGTGTTTGTGGGCTTCCTGAATCTCTTCTTTGTGATTGCTCATATCCTTTGCCTATTTTTTAATCATATTATTTGTCTTTCTACTATTAAGATATTGAAGTTTTCGTAAATTTTAGTGATTAGCTCCTTGTCTGATATGTCATTACCAAATTTTTTTTTCCTAGTTTGTGGGTTCTCTATTTACTCTTTTGGTAAAATGTTTTGATGCACGTAAATGTCTCATTTTTAGGAGGTCCTAGTCAACTATTTTGTCTTCTAGTAGTTGTGTAGTTTTAGTTATGTGTAATAGTGTATTTATGCCATGTATTAGGGACCCTTAAGTTTGTTCCTATCTTATCTTTGATGGTCTTTATAGTTTTAGGTTTTACATTCAAATCTTAATCCAATTTGAGTGTTTTTCTACGTGGTGTAAGATACGGGTCCTATTTCATTTTTCTACAAATGAACATCCAGTTTTGCCAGCACCGTTTGTTAAAGAGACTATTACTTCCTCTTTAATGAGTTTCAAAATTTTGTCAAAAGTCAGCTGTCCATAGGTGGGTAGATTTACTTCTGGGTTCTCAATTCTGTTCCAAACATTAGCAGGCAACACTGCAGGCCACTAGTTCAAGTCCAAGAACAATCCCAAGAAATCAACAGGCAACATGTCAGGCCACTAATTCAAGTCCAGGAACTGGAGATGAAGACTCATGGTTTGTGTGTCTGTCATTGTACTAGTCAGGCTGTTTCAACTACTGTAATGTGTAGTAGGTTTTGAGGTTGGAGAGTGTGAAGCTCATACTTAGTTCTTCTTCTTCTTTATTAGTGCTTTAGTTATGTGGGGTCTTGTGGTCTCTTTCCTTTCCATATAGATTTGGTGATTAATTTTTTATCTCTTTAAAGAATGATAATGGAATCTGGATGGGGATTGTATTATACCTGTAGATCGCTTAGTATTGACATTTTCATGATGTTAAGTCTTCCTATCCATGAGCATGTAGGTCTCTTTTGGTTTCTGATAACAGTGTTTTGTAGTTTTCTTTTGTGTCTCTTGTTAGATTTATTCCTAAGTACATCTTTTGGATAGTTATTGTAAATAGTATTGTTTTCCTGATTTTCTTTTCAAAGTTCTTTGGTAGTATAGTGGAATCTGACTGTTTTTTGCATGCTGATCTTATACCTTGTCACTTTGCTTTTAGTTTCACTTTTCAATTAGTTCTAATTTTCTTGCTGAGCTTTTGGAATTTTCTATGTATAGGATCTTATGATCTGCAAATTGTCGTTGTTATGTGCTGTCGAATCGGATCTGACTCATAGTGACCTCTTTTTGGGTTTCCAAGGCGGTATCACTACGGAAGTAGATTGCCCAACCTTCCTTCCAAGGAGTGGCTGGTGGGTTTGAACTGCCAGCCTTCTGGTTAGCAGTCAAATGCCTTAGGCACTATGCTACCAGAGCTCCTAGAATGTACTCATGTGTCCCTGGGTGGGCTCAAACTGCCAGCCTTTCAGTTAACAGCCAAACATGCTAATTGCACCACAGAGATGGCGCTGATCTGCAAATAGAGATAATTTTACTTCTTCTTTGCCAATTGGAATGCCTTTTATTTCCCTTTCTTGCCTTATTGCTCTGGCTAACAACAACAACAACAAGACTTCCAGTACAATATTGAATAGGAGTGGTGATAAAGGGCATCCTTGTCTGGTACCCATTCATAAGAAGACTGCTTTCAGTCTCTTTCCATTGAGAATAATTTTGACCATTGGTTTTATATGTATGTCCTTAATTATGTTGAGGAATTCTCTTTCTATTCCTGTTTTGTTTAGCATTTTTACCAGAAAATGGTGTCGAATTTTGGCAAATGCCTTTTCTGCATCTATTGATCATGTGGTTCTTTTCCTTTAATTAATATGGTGGATCATGTTGATGGTTTTTCTAGTGTTGAACCATCCTTGCATACCTGATATTAATCCCACTTGGTCATGATGTATTATTTTTTTAATATGTTGTTGGATTCTATTGGCTAGGATTTTGTTGACAATTTTTGTGTATCTTCATGAGGCATAAACTAAAAAAAAACAAACTCACTGCCATCAAGTTGGATCTGACTCATAGCAACCCCTCCTTGGGTTTCTGAGGCAGTATCACTCTGGAAGTAGATTGCCCAACCTTCCTTCTGAGGAGTGGTTGGTGGATTTGAACTGCCAGCCTCTGGTTGGCAGTCAAATGCCTTCGGCACTACACCACCAGAGCTCCCTCATGAGGGATATGGGTCTATAATTTTCTTTTTCAGTGGTGTCTTTGCCAGGTTTTGGTGTAAGCATTATGCTCACTTCATAAAATAAATTCAAGGGTATTCCCTCATTTTCTTCATTCTGGAATTGTTTGAGTAACATTGGTATCATCTCTTCTCTGAATGTTCAGTAGAATTTTCAAGTGAAGCCATTGGGCCAGGACATTTTTAACTGCAGTTTTTTTTTTTGTTTTTTTTTTTAATGACCTGTTCAATTTCTTCTTTTGTAATAGGTCTGTTCAAATTTTCTACCTTAGTCTGTATTAGTTTAGATAGGTAGGGTGTTTCTAGAAATCTGTCTCTTTCTTCTAGGCTTTCAAATTTTTTGGAGTACAATTCTTCATGGTATCCCATTATTATCCTTTTTGTTTTGGTTTTGTTTTGTTGTAATGTTGCCTGTTTCACTTCTTATTTATGTTATTTGCATCTTCTCCTTCTCCTTTGTTAAATTTGCCAGTGGTTTGTCAATTTTATTAACCTTTTGAAAGAGCTAACTCCTAGTCTTGTTGATTCTGCCTATTGTTTTTCTGTTTCATTTATTTCTGCTCGAAAGTTAATTCTTTCTTTTCTTCTGGTGACTGGGCTTATTTTGCTCTTCTATTTCTAATTGTAGAGAAGTTGGGATAAGGTGTTGATTTTGGCTCTTTCTTCTTCATTGATGTGTGTATTTATTACTATAAATTTCCCTATGATCACTGTTTTTCCTGCGTCCCAAAGATTTTTGGTATATTGTATTTTCATTTGATTCAAGGAATTTTTTAACTTTTTTTAACTTTTACTTTTATTGTGGTGAAAACACACACAACAAGACATTCAGACATTTAGCACCATAACAACTTCCACATTTACAGCTCAGGGACACAGATGACATTTTTCATGTTGTGCCACCATTGCTGCTATCCTTTTCCAAAATACTCCACCACCGTTAGCATAAGCTCTATACTTGAGAACAAAAGCTTCCCCTTTCCCCCTTGTTTCTGCCACAAATATTTTTTGCTTTATATATACATATATATATATATATATGTATATACATTTTTTTTCCAACCTATCTAGGAATTTTCCCTC
>NW_006921658.1:10529237-10531974 GCF_000298275.1 Orycteropus afer afer
AAATATTTTTTGCTTTATATATACATATATATATATATATATGTATATACATTTTTTTTCCAACCTATCTAGGAATTTTCCCTCCCACCCCTCCCACCCCTGGTAACCAAATAAGAAACTTTACTTCCATGTATAAACCTTTCTCTGACTTTTTACAATAGTGGACTCATACAATATTTGTCTTTCTATGATTAACTTATTTCACTCAGCATAATTTCCTCTTAAGTTCATCCACATTATGTGGTATTTTGCAGATGTTGTATTATTCTTTAGGGTTGCATAGTATTCAATTGTGTATATGTACCACAGTTTGTTTATCAATTCCTTGGTTAATGGGGACTTAAGTTGTTTCTATCTCTTTGGGATTGTGAATAATGCTGCAGTGAACATGGGTGTGGATATATCTATTTGTGTCCTGGCTCTCACTTGTTTAGGATATTTACTTAGTAATGGCTGGGTCAAATGGTGTTTATATTTCCAACTTTTTAAGGAGTTGCCATACCAATTTCCTCAGGGATTGTTTCATTTTATAGCCCCACCAGCAGTATATGAGAGACCCAATCTCTTCACATCCTCACCAGCATTTGTTATTTTCTGTCTTGTTGAACTTTGCTATTAATGCTGGGTTGAGATGGTATCTCATGGTTGTTTTGATTTGCTTCTCTCTAATAGCTAATGATCACATACATCTGAGTATCTTCTTTAGTGAAGTGTTCATGTCTTCTGCCCATGTTTTAATTGGATTGATTGTCTTTTTGATGTTGAGGTGTTGAAGTTTTCTATAAATTTCAGAGATAAGTCCTTTGTCTGATATGTCATTACTGAATATTTTGTCCCATTCTGTAGGTTCCCTTTTGACTCTTTTGGAGAAGTCTTTGGATGCACAAAGAGTTTAACTTTTAGAAGGTCCAAATTGTCTAGTTTATCTTCTACTGTTTGTGCATCCTGGGTAATGCTTGATAGTCAATTTATGCCATAAATTAGGGCCCCTAAGTTTGCTCCTATTTTTCTTTGATGAACTTTATAGTTTTAGGTTTCACATTTAAGTCTTTGATCCATCTAGAGTTAGTTTTTGTATATGGTGAGGTATGGAACTTATTTCATTTTTCTGCAAACAGATATCCAGTTTTGCCAGCACCATTTGTGAAAGAGAATATCCCTTCCCCATTTAATGGATTTTGGACCCTTGTCAAATATCAGCTGACCATAGGTTGATGGATAGATTTCATTGTTCTCAATTCTGCTTCACTGCACTATGAGAATGTCATTGTACCAATACCAGGCTGTTTTGTTTTTTTAGTTCGTTAGTTTGTTGTACTTTGGATGCAAATTTACAAAGCTTGTTGTTTTTGTAGTTAGATGCCATGTGAGCCATCTCTGGCTCATAGCAGCCATATGTACAACAGAGTGAAACACTGCCCTGTCCTGTGCCAGACTCATGATCCCTACTATAGCTAAGGTCATCTGTGCAACCACTGTGTCAGTCCATCTTGTTGAGGGCCTTCCCCTCTTTTGTTGACCTTACACTTCACCAAGCATGATATCCTTCTCCAGACAATGGTCCCTTCAGACAACATGACCAAAATAGATGAGACAAAATCTGGCCATTCTTGTTTCCAGGGAAAATTCCAGCTGTACTTTTTCCACAACAGAATTGTTAGTTCTTTTAGCTATCCATGGTATTTTCAGTATTCTTCACCAACACCACAACTCACAAGCATCAATCTTTCTTTGCTCTTCCTTATTCATTGTCCAACTCTCACATGCATATGAGGTGATTGAAAATACCATGGCTTTGGTTAGGAACAACTTAGTCTTCAAGGAGACATCTTTGATCTTCAGCACTTGAAAGCATTCTTTTGCAGCAGATTTGCCCAGTGCAATATGGCATCTGATGTCTTGACTGCTGCTTTCATTGGTGTTGATTGTAGAACCAAGTAATATCAAGTTTTTGACAACTTCAATCTTTTCTCCATTTATCGTGATGCTGCTTACTGGTCGAGTTGTTGAGAATTTTTGTTTTCTTTATATTGAGGTGTAACCCATAATACAGACTGTAGTCTTCAGTCTTCATTAGTAAGTGCTTCAAGTCATCCTCACTTTCAGCAAAGTTGTGTCATTTGTGTATCTTAGGCTGTTAAAGTCTTCCTCCAATCCTGAAGCCACATTCTTCTTCATATTGTCCAGCTTCTCAGATTATTTGCTCAGAATACAGATTGAATAAGTGAAAGGATACAACCCTGATGCACTCCTGTGTTGGATTGGGTTCTCTAGAGAAACACCAAAACCAGCAAAGTGTATATATATATATTTATAGAGAGAGAAAGAGAGAGAGAGAGAGAGAGAGATTTATCTTAGGTAAATGGCTCACAAGCGTGTAGAAGCCAACAAGTTCAAGCTGAAAAGTTCGTCTCTGGAGGGGGATGGGGCCTGGAGCCGCCTGGCTTTCGCACGCACGGCAGAGGAGTTCAAGCCACAAAGTTCGTCTCTGGAGGGGGTGAGGCCCGGAGCCGCCTGGTTCCCGTAAGCACAACAGAGCCGAGAGAATCAAGCTGACACGCAGCATGCTGGTTACTGTTCCCAACAAAGGATGAATCTGAAACTTCCAGGGCAAGCAGCGAACCGCTCACTCCAGGAAGTATATAGTCCAGAATGCCGTTCTTCCAGCTTGTCCTTGGGATAGCATTGCAGGTAGGCCACACCCCTGGGGAAACTCCCCTTGGGCAGACCGGCCGCT
>NW_006921658.1:10532247-10545660 GCF_000298275.1 Orycteropus afer afer
TTGCTTTCAGCCAAGATCCATCTGACATCAACTATGATATCCCTCATTCCACGTCCTCTTCTGAATCCAGCTTGCATTTCTGGAAGTTATCTGTCAATATACTGCTGGTCAATATACCATTTTTGAATTATCTCCAGCAAGAACTTACTTGCGTGCAATATTAATGATATTGTTTGAGAATTTCCACATTCTGTGGGATCACCTTTCTTTGCAATGTTTGTGCATCCTGGGTAATGCTTGATAGTCAATTTATGCCATAAATTAGGGCCCCTAAGTTGAGGATCTCTTCCAGTCAGTTGACCAGGTAGCTGTCTTCCAAATCTCTTGGCATAGCCAAGTGAGTGCCTCCAGTGTGGCATCCACTTGTTGAAACATCTCAACGGGTACTTGGTCAATTCCTGGAGCCTTGTTTTTCAACAGTTCCTTCAGTACAGCTTTGCCTTCTTCCTTGAGTACCATTGGTTTTTGATCATATGCCACCTCCTGAAATGGATGAACATCGACCACTTCTTTTTGATATAGTGATTCTGTGTATTCGTTCCATCTTCTTTTGATGTTTCCTGCACCATTCAATATATTGCCCCTAGAATCTTTCAATATTGCAACTTGAGGCTTAGATTTTTTCTTCAGTTCTTTCAGCTTGAGAAATGCTGAGTGTGTTCTTCCCTTAGGTTTTTCAACTCCAGGTTTTTGCACATTTCATTGTAATAATTGTCTTTGTCATCTCAAACTGCTCTTTGAAATCCTCTGTTCAGCTCTTTTATCTTGTCATTTCTTCCATTTGCTTTAGCAATGGCCATTTAGGGGCAAGTTTCAAAGTCTCTTCTGATATCAATTTTGTTCTTTTCTTCCTTTCTTCTTTTTTAATGACCTTTTGCTTTCTTCATGGATGAAGTTCTTGATGTCCTCCCACAATTCCTCTGGTTTTTGGTCATTGGTGTTCAATGCATCAAATCTATTCTTCAGATGGTCTCTAAATTCATGAGGGATATAATCAAGAAAATATTTTGGTTCTCATGGACTTCTTTTAATTGTCTTCAGCTTCTATTTGAATTTGCATATGAGAAGTTGACAGTCTGTTCCACAGTCAGCTCCTGGCCTTGTTTAAGCTGAAGATACTGAGCTTCTCCATTGCCTCTTGCCACAGATGTAGTCAATCTGATTCCTGTGTACTCCATCAGGCAAAGTCCATGTGTATAGCCACCATTTGTGTTGTTGAAAAAGCTATTTGCAATGAATAAGTCTTTGGTTTTGCAAAATGCTATCATGCAATCTCTAGTATTATTTCTATCACCAAGGCAATATTTTCCAACTATGGTGGTTCTTCTTTGCTTCCAACTTTTGCATTCCAATCACCTGTGAAAATTAACACATCTTGATTGCATGTTTGGTCAATTTCAGACTGTAGAAGTTGGTAAAAATCTTCAATTTCCTCATCTTTGGCTTTGGTGGTTGCGCATAAATTTGAACAATAGTAGTATTAACTGGTTTTTCTTGAGGCATATGGATATTATCCTGTCACTGACAGTATTGTACTTCAGAATACATCTTGATACATTCTTTGTGATGATGAATGCCATGCCATTCCTCTTCAATTTGTCATTCCTGGCATAATAGATCATTGTTGTTGTTGTTATGTGCCATCGAGTCAGCCCCGACTCATAGCGACCCCTCCTTGGGTTTCCAAGGCAGTATCACTACGGAAGTAGGATTGCCCAACCTTCCTTCCGAGGAGTGGCAGGTGGGTTTGAACCGCCAGCCGTCTGGTTAGCAGGCAAGTGTCTTAGCCACTATGCTACCAGAGCTCCCTAATAGATCATATGACTGTCTTAAAAGCTTTTGAGCAGCTATCTAGGATGAAACTATTGGTCTCCCCTAATCTTGAGCAAAAAAGAGTGGAGAAAATCAAAGTCATTTGGAAACAATTAGTCCAAAGATATAATGGACCACAAGGACCTCAGCTTTCACTACCTTGAGACGAGAAGAACTAGATAGTGCCCAACTACCAATGTCCTTACCAATTTGGATGCCTTTGATTTCCCATTCTGGCCTTATTGTCCTGGCTAAGATTTCCAATACAGTGTTGAATAGAAGTGAAATTAGAGCACATCCTTGTCTGGTTCCTGTTCGCAAGTGGAATTGTTTCAGTCTCTCTCCATTGAGAACAATGTTGGCTGCTGGTTTTGCATATTTGCCCTTTATTATGAAGAGGAATTTCCCTTCTTTTCCTATTTTGCTGAGAGTTTTGATCAGGAATGGGTATTGGATTTTATCAAATGCCTTTTCTGCATCTGTTGATATGATCATGTGATTCTTTTCCTTTATTTTACTTATGTGATGGATGACATTGATTTTTTTTTTCTAGTGTTGAACCATCCTTGCGTACTAGTATGAATCCCACTTGGTCATGATGTGTTATTTTTTTGATATGTTGTTGAAGTCTATTGGCTAGGATTTTGTTGATGATTTTTGCATCTATATTCATGAGGGATATAGGTCTGTAGTTTTCCTTTTTAGTGATGTCTTTGCCTGGTTTTGGTATCAAGGTTATGCTTGCTTCATATAATGAATTAGGGAGGATTCCATCCTTTTCTGTGTTCTGGAATAGTTTGAGTAGGATTGTTGTCAGCTCTTCTCTGAATGATTGGTAGAATTCTCCAGTGAAACCATCTAGGCCAAGGTATTTTTTATTGGCAATTTTTTTATGACCTTTCAATTTTTTATTTTGTTATGTGTCTGTTTAAATTTTCTACCTCAGTTTGCAGTAGTTTAGGTAAGTAGTGTGTGTCTAGAAATCTGTCCATTTGATCTAGGTTTTCAAATTTGTTGGAGTATAATTCTTCATAGTATCCTGATATTCTTTTTATTTCTGTTGGTTCTGTTGTGACTTCACCCCTTTCATTTCTTATACATGTTACTTGCATCTTATCCTTTTCCTTTGGTAAGTTTGCCAATAGTCTGATGATTTTGTTAATCTTTTCAAAGAACAAACTTCTAGTCTTTTTAATTTTTTCTATTGTCTTTTTATCTTCTGTTTCATTTATTTCTATTTGAATCTTTATCATTTCTTTTCTTCTCATGACTGTAGACTTTTTTTGTTGCTCTTTTTCTAATTATTGAAGGTGTTGAGGTCAAGTGTTGATTTTGGCTCTTTCTTCCTTTTTGATGGGAGCTTTGGTGGCATAGTGTTTAAGTCATTTGACTGCTAACCAGAAGGCTGGTGTTTCAAACCCAGCAGCCACTCCATGAAAGGAACATTGGACAATCCACTTCTGTAGAGATATCACTTTGAAAACTCCAAGGTTGCTATGAATCAAATTGACTCAATGGCAGTGAGTTTGATTTGGTTTTCCTCTTTTTTGATGTGTGCATCTATTACTACAAATTGCTCTCTGATCACTGCTTTGGCTGTGTCACAAAGATTATGGTATGTTGTGTTTTCATTCTTATTTGATTAAAGGAAATTTTTTAGTTCATTTTTTATTTCTTCTATTACCCAGACGTTTCAGTGTCCATGTGTTTGCTCTTTTTCTGTTGATCTTGCTAGTGCTGATTTCTAATTATATAGCATTGTGATCTGATAAATGCTTTGCAGTATTCCAATGTTTTTAAACTTATGGGGGCTTGCTTTTTGGCCTAACATATGGTCTATCCTGGAGAATATATTTCATGTGTGCTAGAAAAGAATGTATATTGTGCCTGTGTTGGGTGATGTGCTCTGTAGATGTCTATAAGGTCAAGTTGGTGGATTGTATTGTTTAGTTCTCCTGCATCTTCATTGAGTTTCTTTCCAGTTGTTCTATCTTTTATTGAAAGTGGTATATTAAAGTATTCTACTATTATTATAGATTCATTTATTTGTCTTTTCAATGCTGTTGAAGTCTGATTTATGTGTGGTGTAGTTCCTAAGGCATTTGACTGCTAGCCAGAAAGCTGGCAGTTTAAAACCACCTGCCACTCCTCAGAAGGAAGACTGGGCAATCTACTTCCATAGAGATACTGCCTCAGAAACCCAAGGAGGGGTTCCTATGAGTTGAATCGACTTGACAGCAGTGAGTTTGGTTTTTTGGGCAGCTCTTTCATTTGGTGGGTAGGTATTTATTATGGTTATGTCTTCTTGTTCAATTGATCTTTTTAATCATTATATAATGGCTTTCCTTGTCTCTATAGTCTCGGAAGGAAGGTTGGACAATCCTACTTCTGTAGTGATACTGCCTCGAAAACCCAAGGAGGGGTCGCTATGAGTTGGGGCCGACTCGACGGCACATAACAACAACAACAACAATGGTCATTTTTGTCTTAAAGTCTATTTTATCAGAAATTAATATTGGCACTCCTTCCTTTTTTTGGTTGCCATTTGTGTGATATATCTTTTCCAACCTTTGATTTTTTAGTCTATTTTTGTCTTTGTGTCTAAATTGAGTCTCTTGTAGACAGCATATTGGTAGGTCATATTTTCTTATCCACTCTGCAATTCTATGTTTCTTTTATTTCTGTTTGAATCTTAATTATTTCTTTTCTTCTGGTTACTATGGGCTTATTTTGTTGTTCTAATTGTTAGGGAAGTTGAGTTAAGATGTTGATTTTGGCTCTTTCTTCCTTTTTGATGTGTGTATTTATTGCTATAAATTGCTCTGTGATCACTATTTTCCTGTGTCCCAAGGATTTTGATATATTGTACTTTCATTCTCATTTGATTCAAGGAATTTTTTATTTAATTTTTTATTTCTTCTATTACTCAATAGTTTTTCATCAGAGTATTATTCAGTTTCCATGTGTTTGCTTTTTTTTCCTTGATCTTCCTATTGGTTTCTAATTTTATAGCATTGTAAGATACTTTTCAGTATTTTAATGTTCTTAAATCTGTTGAGATTGCACTGGATCTGGGCTTGCAGGTGAGGGCCACCAGGGGGGCCCTCAAGGGGCAGGTAGTGGAGAGAGCCCCCAGAGGTGGGTGGCGTGGTTTGAAACAGCTAAAGGAGATGAACTTGTCTGTCAGTTTGTCATACAGTGGTGGCTTGCGTATTGCTATGAGGCTAGAGGCTGTGCCACCAGGGTTCCAAACACCAGCAGGTTGCCTGTGGTGGATGGGTTTCAGTGGAGTTTCCAGATTGAGACAGACTCAGAAGAAAGAAAAGGCCATTCACTTCTCAAAGAATTGGCCAGTGAAAACCATACAGATAGCAGTGAAACTCTGTCAGACATAATACTGGACAACTTTATGATTAGCTCTGAAACATTGTCTGACAATTGCCAGAAGATGAGGCCCTCAGGTCAGAAGGCACTCAAAATACAAATGGGAAAGGGCTGCCTCATCAGATTAGACCTCACCTTGAGGATATGGATAAAGTAGAGCTTTCAGGACCTCCATTTGCTGATATGGCATGTCTAGAAATGAGAAGAAACAGCTGCAAAAATCCATTAATAATCAGAACAACAGAATGTATGAAGTATGAATCTAGAAAATTGGAAGTTGTCAAAAACGAAATGGAACACATAAAGATTGATATACCAGGCATTAGTGAGCTGAAATGGATTGATTTAGGCCATTATGAATCAGATAATCACATGATCTACTATGCCAGGAATGACAAATTTAAGAGGAATGGTGTGGCATTCATCATCACAAAGGATGTTTCAAGATCTATCCTGAAGTACAATGCTGTCAGTGGTAGGATAATATCCATATGCCTACAAGGAAGACTAGTTAATATTACTATTATTCAAATTTGCACACCAACCACCAAAGCCAAAGATGAGGAAATTGAAGAATTTTATCAGCTTCTACAGTCTGAAATGGATGAAACATGCAATCAAGATGTGGTGATTATCACTGGTGGTTGGAATGCTAAAGTTGGAAACAAAGAACAATCACTGGTAGATGGAATATTTGACTTGGTGATAGAAATAATGCTGGAGATTGCATGATAGAATTTTGGAAGATCAATGACTTATTCATTCAAATACCTTTTTTCAACAACATAAATTGTGGCTATACATATGGACTTCAACAGATGGAGTACACAGGAATCAGATTGACTACATCTGTGGCAAGAGGTGATGGAAAAGTTCAATATCTTCAGCTAAAACAAGGCCAGGATTGGACTGTGGGACAGACCATCAACTTGTCGTATGCAAGTTCAACTTGAAGTTGAAGACAATTAAAAGAAGTCCATGAAAGCCAAAATATGATCTTGATTATATCCTTCCTGAATTTAGAGACCATCTAAAGAATAGATTTGATGCATTGAACACCAGTGACCAAAAACCAGAGGAATTGTGGAATGACATCAAGAAGATCATCCATGAAGATACCAAATGATCATTAAAAAGCAAGCAAGAAAGAAAAGACTAAAATGGATGTCAGAAGAGATTCTGGAACGTGCCCTTGAATGAAGAGTAGCTAAAGTAAATGCAAGAAATGACAAGATAAAAGAGCTGAACAGAAGATTTTAAAGCAGTTCAAGAAGCAAAGTCAATTTTTACAATGAAATGTGATAAGAACTGGAGTTGGAAAACCAAAAGGGAAGAACATACTTCGCATTTCTCAAGCTGAAAAAAACAAAAGAAAAAATCTAAGCCTCAAATTGCAATATTGAAAGATTCTAGGGGCAATATATTGAATGGTGCAGGAAACATCAAAAGAAGATGGAACGAATACACAGAATCACTATATCAAAAAGAAGTGGTCGATGTTCATCCATTTCAGGAGGTGGCATATGATCAAAAACCAATGGTACTCAAGGAAGAAGGCAAAGCTGTACTGAAGGAACTGTTGAAAAACAAGGCTCCAGGAATTGACCAAGTACCCGTTGAGATGTTTCAACAAGTGGATGCCACACTGGAGGCACTCACTTGGCTATGCCAAGAGATTTGGAAGACAGCTACCTGGTCAACTGACTGGAAGAGATCCTCAACTTAGGGGCCCTAATTTATGGCATAAATTGACTATCAAGCATTACCCAGGATGCACAAACATTGCAAAGAAAGGTGATCCCACAGAATGTGGAAATTCTCAAACAATATCATTAATATTGCACGCAAGTAAGTTCTTGCTGGAGATAATTCAAAAATGGTATATTGACCAGCAGTATATTGACAGATAACTTCCAGAAATGCAAGCTGGATTCAGAAGAGGACGTGGAATGAGGGATATCATAGTTGCTGTCAGATGGCTCTTGGCTGAAAGCAAAGAATACCAGAAAGATGTTTATTTGAGTTTTATTGACTATGCAAAAGCATTCCATTGTGTGGATCATAACAAATTATGGATAATAGTGAGAAGAAAGAGAATTCCAGAACACTTCATTGTACTCATGAGGCACCTGAGTTCCATACATAGACCAGGAGGCTGTCATTCAAAATAGAACAAGGGTACACTGCATGGTTTAAAATCAAGATGGGAGTGCATCAGGGTTGTATCCTTTCACCATACTTACTCAATCTGTATTCTGAGCAAATAATCTGAGAAGCTGGACAATATGAAGAAGAATGTGGCATCAGGGTTGGAGGGAGACAAAGTAACAACCTGTGGTACACTGACAACACAACTTTGTTTGCTGAAAGTGAGGATAACTTGAAGCACTTACTGATGAAGACTGAAGACTATAGTCTGTAGTATGGATTACACCTCAATATAAAGAAAACAAAAATCCTCAAAACTGGACCAATAAGCAGCATCACGATAAGTGGAGAAAAGATTGAAGTTGTCAAGGACTTCATATTAATTGGTTCTACAATCAATACCAGTGGAAGCAGCAGTCAAGGTATCAGACGCTGTATAGCATTGGGCAAATCTGCTGCAAAAGACCGCTTTCAAGTGCTGAAAAGCAAAGATGTCTTCTTGAAGATGAAGGTGTGCCTGACACAAACCATGGTGTTTTCAATCACCTCATATGCATGTGAGAGCTGGACAATGAATAAGGAAGACCAAAGAAGAGTTGATTCTTTTGAGTTGTGGTGTTGGCTAGGAATGCTGAAAGTACCATGGATTACTAAAAGAACTAACAAATGTGTCCTGGAAGAAGTGCAGCTGCAATGCTCCTTGGAGGCAAGAATGGCCAGACTTCATCTCACCTACTTTGGTCATGTAAGAAGGGACCATTCCCTGAAGAAGGATATCACGCTTGGTAAAGTGGAGGGTCAATGAAAAAGGGGAAGGACCTCAACAAGATGGATTGACACAGTGGCTGCGGTGATGGGCTCAGGTATAGCAAGGATCCTGGAGCTGGCACGGGACCAGGCAGTGTTTCATTCTGTTGTGTATAGGGTCTCTGAGTCAGAGACGACTTGATGGCACCTAACAACTAACATATCATTGTTGAGTTTCTTTCTAGTTGTTCTACCCATTGAAAGTTGTGTCCTATTATTATCGACGGCACAGAACAACAACAACAACATTATTATGGATTTAATCTATTTCTCTTTTCAATCATTAAAGTTTGATTTATGTATTTTGGGGCTCTTTCATTAGTTGTGTAGTTATTTATAATGGTTATGTCCTCTTGTTTGATTGACCCTTAAACCATTATATAATTTCCTTCCTTCTCTCTTATGCTAGTTTTTGTCTTAAAGCCTATTCTATCAGCAATGAATATTGCCACTCCTGCTCTTTTTTGATTGCTATTTGCTTGATTTTTTTAACCTGTTTTAGTAGATTTTTGTCCTTATGTCTAAAGTGTGTCTCTTGCAGACAACATTTTGATAGTTCATGTTTTCTTATCCATTCTTCAACTTTCTGTCTCTTGTTTTGTGTGTTTAATCCATTTACATTCAGTGTAATTATTGGGAAGTATGAATTAATTTCTGTCATTTTATTGTGGGTTTTTTTTTGTGTGGTACTGCATATTTCTTTGTTCCATAAAATTTTCTGTGCTTAGTTCATTTTCTTTATGGATTTTCTTATCATTTCCTTCATTGCTATTGTGTTAGTATTTGCTAAATATTTATGACTTTCTTCCTTTTTATTTTGATTAGAAGGTTTGTTAATTTTCTTTCAAGTTACCCTATAATTTACTATTTTTCCCCTAGTTTAAACACTCTATTATGTCTTGAAATCATGTAGATTTCCTTCCCATTTGCAAGTTCTGTAACTACACTATTTTTTCCCCTCTTTTTGCTTTGTAGTTGTCCTCATTTACAAATTGATATTTCTAGTTCCCTGTTTCAGTCTTCCAGGTTTATGTTACTTTGGACACTTGTATATCTGGGTTGGTTCCTGGGTGATGTTGTCATGTGTGTTAATCTCAGGCTGTTGTCTGCTGTTTTGTCTGAATAACTCCCTTTAGCATCCCTTGTAGTGTTGGTCTGTTTTTCACAGCTTTCCTTAATTTCTGTTTATCTAGAAATGTCCTAATTTCGACATCGTATTTGAGGTACAATTTTGCTGGATATATAATTCTTGGTTGGTATCTTTTTTTCTTTCAGAATTTTATAAATGTTATCCCATTGCCTTCTTGCCTGCATAGTTTCTGCCAAGAAATCAGAACTTAGTCTTATTTGTTGCCCTTTGAAGGTAACTTTTTAATTTTTCTTGAGCCCAGGAGTCCTTTTGATTCTTTGTAGCTACAGGACAAGAGTATCTTTTAATATAAAGTTTCCTAGACCATTTCTCTTCTTTTCTCTTTGGCTCCCATTTCACCTTATGTTTACTAGGGAAGGATTATCAACTCCTTTCACCACAGTCATGATTCTATATTTAATCTTATACAAAGTATTTTGAAACAGGGTATTTTTGGCTAGATGAGCTAATACTTAAATTCTGCTCTTGAAGACAAGTTCCTTCTTTCTTCCTTCTTGCCCTACCCTCCTTACACTTATCAGTTTGTTCCTGTTAATATGTGTTGGAGTTTTATGGTTGCTGTTATTTGGTAACTGGAAGAGGAGAAAGAAGTTTGAGTGAGGACTGGAGCTTAAGAGACTGAAGGACATAGTGTGGTATTATTTTCCAAATAGTACTTTCATTCTCTTTTTAATGAAAAGGATGCCAGAAGTTTACAGAACTCTGAGACCTTGGGCTAGGATCTCAGTGATAAAATATGGCTAGGAATAATATAGAGAAAGCCATCCTTTCCACTTTTGCATAGAAGCCATCATTACTTTGATATCCAAAAGATTCAAAGTTCCATGCTTTTGTCATGGGCATTGCTGTAGCCATCATGAGCAGAGGTAGAGACAGAGGCAACACTCTTCAAAGGGGTTGCATGGTCAGTAGACATGTGGACAGGTTAGAGTGAAAACCAGAGAAGCATTTATTGACTACATCTGACAGCCCCATTTATGGGCACAAAAGAAGACTCTCTTTAGGGATTTCTATAATTAACCTGATGCAGTTCTGGTGGCATAGTGGATAAGGCATTTGCCTGCTGACCAGAAGGTCAGCAGTTCAAACTCAAAAGCTGCTCCACAGGAGAAAGATGAGACAATATACTTCCATAAAGATTCACAGCCTTGGAAACCCAGTGGGGGCACTATGAGTCAGACTCAACTCAGTGGCAGTGGAATTTTAAGTAACCTGTAGACACTTTGAGGAAGAACTGGAATCTTATTATCTCAAGGGTGGGGCTCTGAGCTTACTGACCATTGGGTTTCCCAAAAATAAATTATATTATTTATTCCTAAATTTCTTCTGCCATATAACAAATACACTGTTGTTATTGTTGTTACATGCCGTCGAGTCGGCCCTGACTCATAGCGATCCCTCCTTGGGTTTCCAAGGCAGTATCACTATGGAAGTAAATTGCCCCATCTTCCTTCTGGGGAGTGGCTGGTGGGTTTGAACCACAAATACACTAGTTATCATCTAACACTATGAAAAAATATATGGCACTAATATCTCAACAGAGGCACTGAGATGATAGTAGGAAGTATCTTGTAAAAATTTGCAGACCAACAAGATAAAACATTATGTTAAAGAGGCAAAGATGCTGCAAACTTTCAATTCAGTGCAGGACCCAAAGAAGTTAATTCAACAGACAAATATATTCTGAGAGATGATTATGAGCCAGGCTCCAGGGATAAGACTATGAAGCAGGGTGTCTTCTTTAGGCTCAGAGATACAAGTTTGAAAATGATTTCTCTAAGACATGGCCTGAGTATAAGGTGAGAGTAGGCTGGAGAACACATTGTCATTCAAGGAATGGGCAGAAGAGGTAGTGCCCCCACAGGAGATGGAAATGCTGTTAAAGAGTGTCTTTGACATCCAACCTCCAGTTTCTCTCTGCATTTCATCTTCCCAACAAGGGCACATGTGACATCTGGATATTTTCCATGCCATATGAAGGGACACTGATGAGGGCTCAGGTTCCTTCTACCTTAATATGACATTGTTTCTTGATTCCATGCCACTCCATGCCACTTTGAGGAATAATCTTCTTTCAGAGTGCAAATTGAGAAACCAGTTGCTGTCAAGTTGACTCCAACTCATGGCAACCCCACCTGTGTCAGAGTAGAATTGTGCTCTCTAGGGTTTCCAATGGCTGATTTTTCAGAAGTAGATCACAAGGCCTTTCTTCTGAGGTGCTGCTCGTGGACTCAGACCTCCAATCTTTTGGTTGGCAGCCAACAGCATTACTGTTTGCACTATCCAAGGACTCCACAAGTTGAGAAGGAGTACACAAATTCTTTCAGCTCCAGGATTCCCAAACCTTCTCAGGAGATGTCTGTCCCTCCCAAACCCTCCATCCTTATCCCTCCTCAAGTTTTCAACACATACTCATGTCTCAACACTTTGCTGTTCTTTTGCTTCTCTCATAAGGATACGCCAATCAGGCCAGGAAGGCTTTCTGTTTTGTTTTCTTTTGCTTGCTTTGCTTTGTTGCCCTCTGGTATGACAGGAAACCACCATGCATCATATTACATCATTCTTCCTCCCTGCTCTATGGTTATCTCTATAAACTGTGCTCTAGTTCCGTATTTTGTTTCCTTGGTACCCACAAATCCTCTCTTCTCACAACAAAGCCTGGCCTTTGCAAATGAAAATCTTGGCTTTCACATTGATTTTCCTTAAAATGAGCTAAAAGAGGCTATGTTGGAAGTCAGAAGCTCAACACTGACTCCTTTGTTCTTGGCTTGTTACTACTGCCTTCTCCCTGAAGCAAGGGATACCCTAAGCTTTTATAGATGGCAGAAGGAATTACTGGAAAAGAAAAATCCATCTAATAATATTTGAAAATATTATCCCATTAGTGAAGAATGTCAGGCAGTAGTTGAGGTTGGAAACTTTGATTCTGAAGTAGTGCTAATCTCATAGTTGCATTATTTTCTCTAGTAACACTCAGAACACTGAGTTTAAGCAGACAATTGGGCTGATCCAGGCTGAGATGTTGACAGTCAAGTTGTTTGGAAAGACAAGGGACAAAAGACTGGCAAGGGAGTGATTACCAGAAAATTAAGAAAGCAATCAGAAAGGGGATGGAAAAAATTAAGGGTTGTGATAGTTAAATTTGTATATCAACTTGGCTGGGCCTGGTTGAGTGGCTGGGCAGCTGGTGGTAGTTATTCCCCATGATGAGACTGGCAATCATCTCCATGGTGGGATCTACCACAAGCAGCTGAGTAGCTGCCTTTGGGATGTGGTCTACTTCCTGTATATAAGGAGAAGCCTTGGGAATGGTCTCTAGCTTATGGCACGCTTGGACCCTGCATGTAGCTGAGTCGTTGTTCAGCGGCCTGCTTTGCTCTGCCAAACTTGGGACTTACAATGGACTTGAATTAATGGCCTGCTGTGTGGTTTGGTAACATCGGGACTGTGCCATTTTATTTGTCAACCTTGAGTTTGTTAGCCTCAGTAGCCAGTAGCTGCTGTGGAGAGATGCACCTAGCTTCAGTGGGCTGGGAGCAAGAGGCAGAACTGAAACCCAAGGTCAAGGGGCTTTCACACATCCCCTAGAGCCTGGCACTTTGAACTCAGACTTCTAGCCTCCCAAACTGTAAGAGAATAAACTCCTGTTTGTTAAGGCCATCCCATTTGTGGTATATTCCAGTCAGAGTGGCACTAAGTAACCAGAACAAGGGTCAAGGGGGTAGAAGTTTTAATGAATCTGAAGATATATTGATTAGGAAGTAATTGGGTGAGGCAGTGAATGGCATACCTAAAATTAATGTGTTTGTTCCTTTTGGATCCCATTAGAATTCTGCTGTAAACTACCTTGGATCATTTTTGCCACCAAGAAAGAGTTATACCAAAGGCTTTCCAGTCCCCTTTGTTTTTACCACTACCTACCTTATCCTTACCATGTAGAGAGCTCTTTAAAGCAGAACCAGGGTAAGATGAAAATATTGGTGTATTAATTTCCCCAGGGTTACGGGTGAGCAGAGACAACTCAGGGACGCCCAAAGTAGCAAGCAGGAAGAGCAGGAGAAAGGGGATCAAAAGCCAGGAAGCCAGAGAGAAGAGCAATCAGCCGAAGGGAT
>NW_006921658.1:10547575-10574738 GCF_000298275.1 Orycteropus afer afer
AGCAGGGATTGTGGGGCTGGCGTGGGATTGGGCAGTGTTTTGTTCTGCTGTGCATGGGGTTGCTATGAGTCGGAAACAACTCGACAGCACTTAACAACAACAACAATTTCCTAGAACCACCCTAACAAAGTACCACAGACTGGGTGGCTTATAAGAACAGAAATGTTTTCGTGGTTCTGGATGCTAAGATCCAAAATTAGGATGATGTCTACACTGAATCTTTCTGAGGGTTCTAAGGGAGAATCTGTCCCATGCCTGTTTCCTAGTTTCTGGTGATGCCAGCAATCCTCGGTAGTTCTTGGCTTGTGATGTATCACTTTCATCTTTGCCTCCGTCTTCATGTGGTTGTCTTCCATCTGTGTTTCTCTGTGTCTATGTCTCTTTTCCTTTTTCACAATGACACCATTAATATTGGATTAGTACCCACCCTACTTCAGTATGACCTCCTGTTAACCATTAACATCTTCAAACACGCTATTTTCCAACAAAGTCACATTCACGGGTACCAAGAGTCAGGACTTCAACATATCTTTTTGGTAATACTAATGTCAGCCTTTGCTGGTACAAAATATCAGGTGAGTCTTCACTTGCTTAGTTTATGGAAAACAATTTGAACATTTAAATAATAAAATTTATAAAGCACTTTATAATTTACAAAATAGTTACTTACTCTATCTTATTAAGCACTATATCATTATTATACCAGTTTTACTGATCAGGAAATGGAGGATTCACAGAGCTAATGTATCATCTTCATCCTTCAGACTTGGCCCAAGTACCACTCTTACTCTTACCTTGCTCCCCATTCTCTCAATCCCACCCCATAGTTCATTTTGCCCTGAGTTACCCCTTTACAAACCTCTATCTTATACACTGTACTGTATTGTGATGTGACAGCTTGCCTGTCTGTACACTAAACTAGGTCGTTGCAGAATGCCCAGCTCTCGTACAGAGTGTGGCACCTGATGACCTCTCACCAGTGACTCTTAGTGAACAAGTGAACTGCCTTGGAAAGATGGCAGAAGCAAAAGAGCATGTGTGAATAACCACTGCTTTCCCAAGTTCTATTTGCTGACAGGTCCCAAGCTCTCAGAATTTTCCTATCTGCATGCTCACAAATTGATTGGTGAAAAGGGAAAGCCAGAAGGCTTAGATCGGCCAGCCCAAGTACACTTCTGGCTATACTATGGGGGAGCCTAGTATTTAGGAAATAGAAGTTTCATAGGCAGATAATCTCTCCTGGACCTTTGGGTTTGAGGCAAAAAAGGGCAGGAAAGAGAACAGAATTTTTACAGTCTTGTATATAAAGATCTTCTTATAAAACCAAACTTCAAAGGGATAGAGAATATCGCTCCTTTCCAAGTAGTCTCATTAACTATCTCATTAATTATCACAGCATCTCTGCAAGGGAAGTACATTGGGAGCAATTGTTCTCAAATGAGGAAATTGAAAATGAAATGGCTTGATTACTGGCAAAACCAGAAAAATACAATCTAGTGTATTTTCACTCCTCTTCTAATGTTCCAGCAATCTCCACCATGTCATTTAGCCACTCATTAGAGGGACATTTATGGGGTCCCTGCTCTCTGCCAGGCACCATGCCAAGAGGCAGGAAATACAGTCCCTGCCCTGGAGGATTCCACATACAACCTGGTCATCAGTGAAATTTGCAAATAGACTAAACAGGCAAACAAAGATGTGCTAAGTACTATGATGGGAGCTCTGGTAGCGTAGTGGCTAAGACACTTGCCTGCTAACCAGACGGCTGGCGGTTCAAACCCACCAGCCACTCCTCGGAAGGAAGGTTGGGCAATCCTACTTCCGTAGTGATACTGCCTCGGAAACCCAAGGAGGGGTCGCTATGAGTCGGGGCCGACTCGAGGGCACTTAACAACAACAACAACAACAAGTACTATGATAGAAGTATGAACAAAGAACAAAGGATCACAGAGACGAAAGTGATTACTTTTGCCTGGGAAGATTAATGAAGACTTTAAAGAAAATCTTTAGTTCATCACAAGATTTTGAGAGCCAGCATTAGCAAAATTCTGGATTAACAGTTTGAATGAAGCTGTAAAGTGAAGACCAGCCCTCCTTGCACAGTACTGTCTTCATAATGTGTCTTCTTACAGAATTAGTTATCTACACCTCCACCAGCAACTGAGGTGAGAGTTGTCATAACCTCTAATATTTATTCAGAACCTACCATGTGCCATGTAATGTGCTAATGTTGTTACATCAATCACCACATTTAATTCTGACCAAAAAAACCCTATTGGTAATGATGGGGCCAGGTTCCCCTGGACCCTGTGCCATCATCAGCCTACCTATATGTTATGGATTGAATTGTGTTCCCATAAAATATGTGTTGTAAATCCTTACCCCTATACCTGTGGATAGAAGTTCTGGTGGCACAATGGGCAGGGCATTTGGCTGCTAACCAGAGGGTTGGTTGTTCAAACCCACCAGCTGCTCCTCAGGAGGAGGGTGAGGCAATCTACTTCTGTAAAGATTTACAGACTTGGAAACCGTATAGGGGTCTCTATGAGTCTGAATTGACTCAATGGCAATGGGTTTAGTTTTTGGGTTTTATACCTGTGGTTAAAATCCCATTTAGGAATGGTTTTTGTTATGTTAATAAAACAGTAGCAGTGTTAAAAAAAAAAACTATCAGTAAGAAATATTTGTATCCCAATTTTATTGATGAGAGAGTGAGCCTAATCAATCGATGTAGAAAAGGCATTTGATAAAATCCAACACCGATTCCTGTTCAGAACTCTCAGCAAAATAGGGATAGAAGGGAAATTCCAAACATAATAAAGGGCATATATGCAAAGCCAATGGCCGACATCATTATTAATGGAGAAAGACTCAAGGCATTCCCCTTACAAACGATAACCAGACAGAGATGCCCTCTATCACCACTTCTATTTAACATTGTATTGGAAGTCCTGGCCAGGGAAATAAGGCAAGAAAGAGAAATAAAAGGCATACAAATTGGCAAAGAGGAAGTAAGACTATCTCTATTTGCGGATGATATGATCCTGCACATAGAAAACCCAAAGGACTCAATAAAAAAATAATAAAAAAAACCCTACTGGAATTAATAGAGAGGTTCAGCAAAGTGGCAGGATACAAGGTCAACATAAAAAAATCAGTTGGATTCCTTTATACCAACAAAGACTCCTCTGATAAAGAAATAAGGGAAAGAATACCATTTACGATAGCTACTAAAAAGATAAAATATCTAAGAATAAACCTCACCAGACACAAAAAAGACCTATACAAAGAAAACTATAAAATACTACTGCAAGAGAAAACAAGGGCACTACATAAATGGAAGAACCTGCCTTGTTCATGGATAGGTAGACTGAATATTGTAAAAATGTCAATACTACCTAAACCGATCTACACATTTAATGCAATCCCAATCCAGATACCCACAAAATTTTTTAAGGACATGGAAAAACCAATTACTAACTTCATATGGAAAGGAAAGAGACCTCAGAGAAGCATAACAATTCTGAAGAACAAAGTGGGAGGTCTCATAATTCCAGATCGTAAGAACTACTATACAGCCACAGTAATCAAAACAGCATGGCATTGGTACAATGATAGACCAATGGAACAGAATCAAAAGTCCACATATAGATCCATCTGTCTATGGACAGCTGATCTTTGACAAGGGTCTAAAACCCATTAAATGGGGAAGAAACAGCCTCTTTAACAAATGATGCTGACAAAACTGGATATCCACTTACGGAAAAATGAAACAAGACCCATACCTCACCCCATACACAAAAACAAACTCAAGCTGGATCAAAGACTTAAATGTAAAACCAAAACTATAAAATTCATCAAAGATAAAATAAGGGCAAATATGGGGGCTCTAATTTATGCCATAAATAGACTATCAAGCATAACCCAGAATGCACAGGAGGTAGAAGAGAAGCTAGATGACTGGGACCTTTTAAAAATTAAATTCTTATGTGCATCAAAAGACTTCATCAAAAGGGTAAAAGGGAATTTACACATTGGGAGAAAATATTTGCCTATGACATATCTGATAAAGGACTTATCTCCAAAATTTATAGAAAACTTCAACACCTCAACACCAAAAAGACAAATAACCCAATTCACAAATGGGCAAAAGACTTGAATAGACACTTTACCAATGATATACTGGCAGCCAGCAAACACATGAGAAATTGCTCGTGATCATTAGTCATTAGAGAGATGCAAGTCAAAACAACGATGAGATACCATCTCACCCCAGCAATAATAGCAAAGTTCAACAGGTCAGAAAATAACAAATGCTGGCAGGGTTGTGGAGAGATTGGAACTCTTGTGCAGTGCTGGTGGGATGGTAAAATGGTACAACTATTGCAGCATATGATATGGTGTTTCCTTAAAATACTGAAAATAGAAATACTATTTGATCCAGCAATTCCATTACTAGGAATATATCCTAAAGAGGCGAGAGACAGTGCATGAACAGACATATGTACACCTATGTTCATCGCAGCACAATTCACTATAGCAAAGAGATGGAAACAAGCTAAATGCCCATCAGCGAATGAGTAGATAACCAAATTGTATGCACACAATGGAATACTATGCTACATTAAAGAACAGTGAGGGATACATGAATCATCTCACAACATGGATGAGACTGGAGGACATTATGCTGAGTGAAATAAGTCAATCACAGAAAGACAAGTACTGAATGAGCCCATTACTGTAAAAAGACAAAGAAGGGTTTGCTTGGGAAAGGGAACTCACTTTGTAGGTTACTGGGTGGGGATGGAAGGGGAAAGATTAATTTCAGGCTAGTTGGGGCCCACACACTGACGTGGGTAAGGGGAAGGATATATGGAAAGAGTCTGTGACCACCATGATAACATTAGGAAAAGGGAGGACACCGAATTGTGCACTTAAGAGATAGATGACAGATGCTAACACCAACCAATGTTTCCACAATACTGCATTACTATTAACACCAAACACCAGGCTACAGATAAACACATAAACATCTGAGAAGATCAGATTAAAAAAAAACAAAAAAAAAAGGAGAGCATGAGCCTAAAGGGAGTAAATAAATTGCCCAAGGACATTGAGACCATCAGATTCCAGACCACTGTGTTATTTTGAGAAAGGCAGTTTCTACTGTAATTAATGAGAGTGATCAGTTGTTTGAGTCACATGTATATCGAGTTACACAAATTAGCATTAATTTTTGATGCTCAAAAATTAATTAACAGCATTCATTTAATTTTATTTAATTAGCATTGACCTTTCATGTAAATTTACCCCTACTTCTTTTCTTGCAACATCCAAACTACTTCTGTCTCCCTTCACCTCCCCCTAATCTCTCTGAACAGAAATGTAAGTAAAATAACTATTTGTGTGTCATGTTATGAAGAACATAGTTGAGTCAATGGACGGATGGTCCCACAAGTTCAGAACACCTTTCATCTAAGCCTTAATAGTGAAATATACTTAAGAGGCAAGGTTTGTTTTTTTTTTTAAAAAAAAAAAAAAAAGCTTCAGCTCAAAATATCCTTGACTGGGTATGTTAAAACCAAAGTACCTAATTAGGGATGATTTAGAGTAATACTTTTCTTTCTCACTTAATATCCTCTAACCACGAAAATCCAAAGGTTTTTACACAGAGAAACCACAGAAACCTCACTTCCAAAGGCATGATAATCATTCTGTAGGCTTTTATCCTCCTGAACTCAGACAATGGGACCCCCCGAGGACTCGTCTCAACTGTTTCTATAATGGAAAATTCTTGATTACCTCTCTTTGCTAGCAGAGTTAAGTAGAATCCCCACAATAGGTATGCATTTGGAGAAAAGTGACTTGCCAATGAATTACCTACTCAGAGAGACGGTATAAAAACCAAAACCCAAACCCACTGCCATTGAGTCAATTCTGACTCAAAGTGACTCTATAGGACAGAATAGAACTGTCTCATGGGGTTTCCAAGGCTATAAATCTTTACAGAAGCAGACTGCATCATGGAGTAGTTGGTGGCTTCAAACCAACAAACTTTTGGTTAGCCCCTGAATGCTTTTAACCACTGTGCCACAAGAGCTCCTTAAAAAGAAGTATGTTGTTGTTGTTGTTATGTGCCATCGAGTCAGACCTGACTCATAGCGACCCCTCCTTGGGCTTCTGAGGCAGTATCACTACGGAAGTAGATTGCCCAACCTTCCTTCCGAGGAGTGGTTGGTGGGTTTGAACCTCCAGCCTTCTGGTTAGCAGTCAAGTAAGTGCCTTAGGCATAGATGGCATTTAAATGGTATACTTTTAGCCTCAAATTGCCTGGATTTGAATTCCATTGTCTTTACTTACTAAATATGTGAACTTGAGCTAATTATTTAAACTACCCACTGCTGTTGAGTTGTATCCAACTCATGTCGACCCCTCCTTGGGGTTCCCAGCAGTATCACTACAAAAGTAGATTGCCCAACCTTCCTTCCAAGGAGTGTTGGTGGGTTTGAACCACCAGCCTTCTAGTTAGCAGTCATATGCCTTAGGCACTACACTACCAGAGCTCCTATTATTTAAACTAGCTACACCTAACTTTCCCCATTAGTGTAATGGTAGAGTCTGCAAGTTGCTCAGAGATCTGATGAGTTAAGATTCAAAAGAAACCTAAACATCCATAAATAAAAAAACAGTGCCAAGACCAAAACTCATTCTCCGCTTTTTCCACAATAGAATAATAGCTGATTATATGGCTGTTCAAGAGCTCTGGTAGCATAGTGCCTAAGGCATTTGACTGCTAACCAGAAGGCTGGTGGTTCAAACCCAGCAGCCACTCCTGGGAAGGAAGGTTGGGCAATCTACTCCCATAGTGATACCGCCTCGGAAACCCAAGGAGGGGTCACTATGAGTCGGATCCAACTCGACAGCAATGTGTTATGTTGTGTATATGGCTGTTCAGAGGCCCTGGGTATTGCAAACAGTTAATGCACTTGGCAGCTCACTGAAAGGGTGGAGTTTCAAGTCCACACACAGGCAGCTCAGAAGAGAGACCTTGATCTACTTAAGAAAATCAACAGTTGAAAACTCTACGCAACACAGTTCTACTCTGATACACCTGACGTTGCTATGAGTCAGAGTACACTTGCCAGTAACTGGTTTTTATATGGCTGCTCGGTTGGACTGTATTTCCTTGTCTCCCTTGTAGCCAGGTGTGACCATGACTAAACTATATCTAATGGAATAGGAACAGAAATTCAGAATGTCATTTCTTTGTCAGGGCATAGCGATAACGGAGTTGTACTCCTCTATGCTCTTTCCTCTTCTTCTTGGCTAGAAATGGTAACTGCAAACAATCATAGAAGCTGCATGTTAAGGAATAACCCTGCTATCCTGGGTCCCTGATTGACTATATGGAGCAGAGGTATATGTATGAGAAAATAACTTTTTATCCTGTTTTTTGCATTTCTGAACATCCATATGACGAAACCTAACAAAGTAGTTGTTGTTGAGTCAATTCTGATTCGTGGCAACCCCATGTGCATTAGGTAGAACTGTATCCATAGGGTTTTCAGTGGTTTACTTTTTGAAAGTAGATTGCCAGCCTTTCTTCCAAGGTGCCTGTGGGTAGACTCAAACCATCAGTCTTTCTGTTCACATTAACTGTTTGTGCCACCCAGGGACTCCATCTATAGAAGTAATAGCATCTAAATTATAAAATTGTTGTAAGGATTAAATAAGATGCACGTGCTTTGAGCACAATGCCTAGCCTTGTTTTGCCAGCTGCCATAGAATTGGCCCCTGACTTATGGCAACCCGACACACAACAGGACAAAATGCTGCCAAGTCCTGCACTGTCTTTATTATGATCCACAGGATTTTCACTGGGTGACTTGAGGCAGTAGGTCACCCGACTTTTCTCCCTAGTCTTAGTGTGGAAGGTCCATTGAAAACTATCCTGCATAATAGTAACACACAGGCTCCCACTGACAGATGGAGCTGCCCATGAGGTGTATCGACTAAAAATAGAACCTGAAACTCTCACATGGAAGGTAAGAATTCTACCACTGAACAATCAATGTCTTGCCTTACATATGTTGTTGTAAGGTGGCATCAAGTCAGTTCCAACTCAGAGTGACCCCATATACAACAGAACAAAATGTTACCCAGTCCTGTGCCATCCTTACGTTTGAGCCCATTGTTGCAGCCACTGTGTTAATCCATCTCATTGAGGGTCTTCCTCTTTTTTGTTGATCCTCTACTTTACCAAGTATGATGTCCTTCTCCAAGGATTGGTCCCTCCTGATAACATATTCAAAATATATGAAATGAAGTCTCACCATCCTCACTTCTAAGAATAATTCTGGCTATACCTCTTCCAAGATAGATGGCTTTTCTGGCACTCCACAGTATATTCAATATTCTTTGTCAATATCGTAATTCAAATGCATCAATTCTTCCTTCCAGCTTTCACATGCATTTGAGGTAATTGAAAATACCATGGCGGGGATCAGGCTCACCTTAGTCCTCAAAATGACATCTTTGCTTTTTAACACTTTAAAGAAGTCTTTTTGTGTGTGTGTGTGTGTGGTTTGGATGAAAGTTTACAGAGCAAATAGTTTCCACTGAACAATATTTTTGTTTTGTAACATTAGTTGCAACTCCCTCAATATAACAGCACTCTCCTCACTTCCTCAGTGGGTTACCTATATCTATTTTTCTTCTTTCCTGCCCCTTCCTGCCTTCTGAGCTTCGTTCTGGGAGAAATGCTTCCCTTTTGGTCTCATATGGTTAATTGTTCTGTTGAGTAAATTCCTCATGAATGTTATTGTTCACTTTATATGCCTATTGTTTGGCTGAAAGGCAATCCTGGGGGTGGGTTCAGATCCAGGCTTGAAGCGTATCTAGCAGCCACAATGTCAGGAGTTCCACCAGTCTCTGCCAGACCAGTAAGTGTGGTCTTTTTTTATGATTTTGAATTTTGTTCTGTATTTTTCTCTCATTCTGTCCAGGACCTTCTGTGGTCCCTATCAGAGCAGTCAGTAGTGGTAGTCAGCACCATCAAGTTCTTCTGGTCTCCACATAGTAGGGCTGTGATCCACACGCCCCATTAGTCCTTTAAACTAATTGTTTCATTGGGACTTTGATTTTCTTCACTCTTCTTTACTCCAAACAAGAGAGCCCAATAGTTGCATCTTAGATGAGTGCTCGTCAGCTTTTAAGACTCCAGACACTACTCACTACAGTAGGATGTAGAACATTGTCTTGGTGAACTATGTTATGCAAAGTCACCTAAATGTACCTCACCACTATGGCCCTAAACTGTTAAAGAGATCTTTTGCAGCAGATTTGCCCAATGCAATATGTTGTTTTGAGTTCTTTCTGTTTCCATGGGCATTGATTGTAGATCTAAGTAAAATGAAATACTTGATAACTTCAATCTTTTCTCCATTTATCATGGTATTTTTTATTGGTTCAGTTGTAAGGATTTTTGTTTTCTTTATGTTGAGATGTAATCCAAACTGAAGGCTGGGTCTTTGATCTTCATCAGTGAGTGCTTCAAGTACTCTTCACTTTCAGCAAGTAAGATTGTGTCTTCTGCATATTGCAAGCTATTAATGAGTCTTCCTCCAATCCTAATATTCTTCTTCATATAGTCCAGCTTCCTGGATTATTTGCTCAGCATACAGATTGACTAAACATAGTGAAAGGATGCAACACTGAGACACACCTTTCCTGATGTTAAACCATGAAATACCCCCTGTTATGTTAGAATGACTGCCTCTTGGACTATGTACAGGTTGTACATGAGAACACTTCATTCTTCCGGAATTCCCATTCTTACCAGTGTTGTGCATAATTTTTTTATGATCCACACAGTTTATTGCCTGTTTTGTAAACATCTTTCCCTGATTCTCTGCTTTCAGCCAAGATCCATCTGACATCAGCAATAATGTCCCTAGTTCTACGTCCTCTTCTGAATTCAGCTTATATTTCTGGCATTTTCCTGTCGATTTACTGCTACAACTATTTTTAAATTACCTTCAGCAATATTGATTTGCATGTACTATTAATATTGTTTGATAACGTCTATATTCTGTTGGGTCATCTTTCTTTGGATGGGAACATATATGGATGTCAAAATGGTGTGGGGATGTTGTCTCACCTACTCAACTTCAAGAGAGAGAAAGAGAATCATTATTTGCATCAATAGCCCAATGCTGATTCCTATGAGGCAGAAGTTAGACCTTCCAGCTTTTCTCTTTTTTTACCATTCTAATACCAATTATCCCTACCACCACAGCCTACAGTTCTTTGATAGGTTTGATAATTCATTGCAACAGCCACACAGAACTCACAGACAATACTGACAATTATAGGGTTTATTAAGGATGTAACAGGTTACAATTCAGGGTCAAGAACACTCAGGATACAGTTTTTTGATCAGGACAGCCTTTTCTCAGTCATGCCCATAGGCAGGTCTGTCCCTGGCCTTCAGCCTGTTGACCTGGACTCTGTTCTGCTCAGGCAAGTGTTACAAAGCTTTTCAGCTGTGCTGATAAGTGGTTAGAGACACCCCACTCCACCAACAAGCCTTAGCCCAAATTCCCTCAGTTCTAGTTCCATGGGTCAGCAAACCTAGCTCCTCCAAATGCCTGGGGGCACCCCACTCTGCCAAGTAAGCTTCCTGTCTGAAGTTGCTCAGCTTTCTTGCGCCATGGGTCATTGAGCCTAGCTCCAATGATAAGTGCTCAGAGGCACCCCATTGCACCAGCAAACCTCCTGCCAAAAGGCACTCAGCTTTCTTGTTCCCTGGGCCAGGAAGCCAGCTGCACTGTCTCAAGCCTGTCTCTTGATTTCCTGCCTCTGCTACCACTTTCTCTGCTGTTGCTTCTCCCTGTCTTTTGCCATCTCTAGTGTCACAGCTCTTTGTCTCCTGGATCTAGGAGGTTCCTAATGCAGGGACACTGAGTCCAAAGGACACATTCTACTCCTGGTAGTCAGGACCCCCTTCTCTGCTAGCTTCTCTCTCCTTTTATCTCTTGTAAGGTAAAAGGTGTGACTCAAGCAAGGATGTGACTTCAGTAAGGTGGTGAAGGGTGGTGACTTGAGTCACACACTCTAATAAGGTAGTGATTCAAGATACATCCCACCCTAACCCTGCCTCATTTACATAATGGACAACTGCCTCCAAAATGGGACCATAACCCAAGGCATACAAAACCAAACCAAATGCAACTTCGTGGAGTCGGATCCAACTCATAGCAACCCCTCCTTAGGATTTACAACACAACACAAAATGGAGGACTATGGCTAGAAGGACCATATTAAGAAATTCTGTGCTCCTCAATGGATCTCTTCTAGTCAGTTGACTAGGTAGCTGTCTTCCAAATTTTGGGGCATAGATACGTGAGCACTTCCAACATTGCATTCATTTGTTGAAGCATTTCAAATGGTATTCTGCCAGTTCTTGGAGCCTTGTTTTCCACCAATGCCTTTAGTGCAGCTTGGACTTCTTCCTTCAATAACATAAATTTTTTGATCATATGCTACATCCTGAAATGGTTGAAAGTTGACCAATTCTTTTTGGTAAAGTGACTCAGTGTATTCCTTCCATTTTCTTTTGATGTTTCCTGTATTTCTCAATTTTTTGCCAGTAGAATCCTTCAATACCACAACTCAAGGCTTGAATTTTTTCTTCAGTTCTTTCAGCTTGCAAATCCTAAGCATGATTTTCCCTTTTGGTTTTCTAATTCCAGGTGATTGCACATTTCATTATAATACTTTATCTTCTGGAGTTGCTCTTTGAAACCTTCTGTTCAGCTCTTTTATTTCATCATTTCTTCCTTTCCCTTTAGCTACTCTATGTTCAACAGTGAGTTTCTGAGCCTCTTCTACATCCATTTTAGTCTTTTCTTTCTTTCCTATCTTTTTTAATGAGCTTTTGTTTCTTAATGTATAATGTCCTTGATGTCCTTCCACAGCTCTTCTGGTCTTCAGGCATTAGTGTTCAATGCTTAGGCAGTATTATTAAGAGTGGTATGAGTGTAACAGTATAGTATAGTGCTTAAACATGGAAGATTTGGACCCAGAGTGAATTCAAATGCTGGCTATTTCCTAAGAACTTTTTGACCTTAAGAGATGTTTTGTAATAGAAAGAGGAAGAAAGAAGAAGTCTTCTTCCCATCCAGGGCCTCTGTGAGGAAACCTGAGGGCAACGCTGGTAAGTCTGCATTATCACCCTGATGCTCGGTCATTTATGCAGTGAAGCTAAGCTATTGCTGAGCACTAAATACAGTGACTCAGAAGCCCTCATTTGACCCAGAAAACCTCCAGCCAGATTATAGAAGCACAAGGTCAAATAGATAAGAATCTAAAAGCCTAACAGAAGTCTAATTAATGGCAAAAATCTGCCCTTTACATCTTCAGCTTGGTCACTAGCTGACCATTAAATTAACTATAGTTCATTTCCTAGTACAGTCCACTTGCAATTAGGCATAATAATGATGGGAAGTAATGGCATTGATGATTTAAAATAATAGTTACTCCAAAACTAATTTCATTTGGCTTTGGAATTGTGTGCATGTGACATGTGCATGTATATTTACCATTTTATCATCTATATCTTTTTTTTTTTTTATTTTCTATACCTGTGATTAACTTTACATAGGACTAAAGAAAAAAAATGCTCCCTTACTAGGTAATTATAACTTTTCATGCTGTTATTTCATTTAAAGATTTTCAAGCAACTTTTACATTCTAACTAAACCCATAAGGTCTCTGGAAAATGTTTAATGTATCCCCTCCAGCACAATAATAAGCTCCAAGTGACTATGTCTAAGGAATAGTGTCCAGGATGCTGTGTTGTCTACCTACTTCTCTGTAGGGCCATTCCTCTGTAAATGTGCCCTGTTGTAAAAGGCAGGTCAATCTAGAGACCTGGGATTCTTTTATGAACCATTTTCAGTTTGGATGTTTTATTCTTAGGCGCTTCAGTTTTAGTGGGGCTCTTCAGGAAGAAGGGTATTTAAAGACTGCAGGGGACTATTTGTTTCCTAACCTTTTGACCCAAGTTTGGTGTCTGGTTTTCTCTAGGCACATTCTATTGTCAACAGAAGGCTATACCAGGACCACAAGTAGAGAGAGGTTAATTAACACTGAGAGGAAATAAATAAATAAATAACCCACACTCCATAGCTACTGATAAGAAAACAGCAGCACTGCCTCCTAAATTAGCTCCTGGAAATTCTAAGGAAGTTGGGCTAGTAAACATTATTTAATGTATTTCCTTCCCTTTCAATGCAATCTCAAAATTCTCATATTATGTTGGTGTTAAAAGCAATTTGACAAAACTTAATGAAGATGAAGATGTATATCTCTTGTTGTTGTCAGTTGCCACTGAATTGGCTCCAACTTATGGTGACCTTGTACAACAGAACAAAATGTTGCTCAGTCCTGGGCTATATTCACAATCATTGGTCCATTGTTGGGGCCACTGTGTATTTTGAAAGATTTCCAACCAAGAAGGCTCATCTTTTAGTACTCTGTCAGACATTCTGTTGTGATCCATAGGATTTTCACTGGCTAATTTTCAGAAGTAGATCACCAGGGTTTTCTTCCTAGTCTGTCTTAGTCTGAAAGCTCCACTAAAACCTATCAACTGTGAGTGACTCTGCTGTATTTGAAAGACCATTGGCACAGCTTCCAATGTCACAGCAACACACAAGCCACCACAGTTTGACAAACTGACAGAAGGTAATAGGTACGTCCCTTAGGATCTAGCTATTCCACTCCTGGGTATGTACTGTAGATGACCAACCACTCACATACACATGCAAGAATGCCTATACAGATGCATACTTATCACAGCATTGTTTAAGTAAGGAAAATGAAAAACAGCCTAACTGCCTACAAGAGAAAGAGAAAATAAACTCATGCCATGGAATTCTCTACTGCAGTAGAAATGAATCCACTTCTGATTTATAAAATGTAAAAAACAAAACTCATTGCCACTGAGTCAATTCCAACTCATTGTTGTTGTTGTTGTTGTTATGTGCCGTCGAGTCAGCCCCGACTCATAGCGACCCCTCCTTGGGTTTCCGAGGCAGTATCACTACGGAAGTAGGATTGCCCAACCTTCCTTCCGAGGAGTGGCTGGTGGGTTTGAACCGCCAGCCATCTGGTTAGCAGGCAAGTGTCTTAGCCACTATGCTACCAGAGCTCCGTTTCCAAGGCTGTAAACTTTACAGAAGCAGACCACCTGAACTTTCTTCTACAGAGTGACTGGTGGGTTTAAACCACCAACCTTCTGGTTAGCAGCTAAATGCCTTAACCACTACCAGAGCTCTCTTTAAAAAAAATGTTTATATATATAAAAAAACCAAACTCACTGACATAGAGTTGATTCAACTCATAGTGACCCCTCCTTGGGTTTCTGAGGCTATATCTCTATGGAAGTAGATTGCCCAATCTTCCTCCCGAGGAGTGGCTGGTAGTTATGAATAAATATGAAAAACATAATATTGAGTGAACAAAGCCAGTGGTATGTGTTCTTTATAATACCATTTAAATGAAAACCAAAATTTTATTTATTAATTCATTTAGTATTTAGTTATTAAAAACAACAGTATTTGTAGATGTATATAACTATGTTGTTATTGTTAGGTGCCATCAAATCAGCTCCTTGTGACCCTATGTACAACAGAATGAAACATCGCCTAGTCCTGCACTATCCTTACAGTGCCTGCTAGAGAGAATGAATTTAAAAAAAAAAAAAAAAAATCTGGAAATTATAAAGCTCAAATTCAGGATAGTCATTATCTTGGAGCTGAGATGGAAAGGAAAGAAACAGAACTGGATCAAGGAGGGGTAAAGAGTAGCTCAACAAAATCTCTAAATATTTTATATCTTCAAAACAGAGCTGAATAAACAAGGCAAAATATTAAAACCAAAGCTCTGTGGGCATCTATGATTTTTCAATATATTATTTTCAACATTTTCCTAATGTCTAAAATTTAGCACTTTCCAACATGGTGTCCTGATGAATGAATATGTCTGGATATCATCGCATTACTTATGTTCACAACAAGGAATGCTGGGCATTGCTTTTCCAGACTGCACAGCTAAGGATAGGCCAGCATGCAATTGAGGCAAGGTCCTAAACTATCCTTAACTGCAATGGTTAGGCCAACATTAGTCAATCTTACATTAGTCTAATGTAAGCATTAGCTAACAATATTATACAGTAAGTTTTTAATTTACTGCGGGCTAGACTGATTGCTTGAGGGCTTTGGTCGTTCAGTGGTAGAATTCCCACCTTCCGCATGGGAGACTCAGGGTAGATTCTCAGCCAATACACCTTATGCACAGCCACCACCTGTCTGTCAGTAGAGGACTGCATATTGCTATGTTGCTGAACAGATTTTAGCCAGCTTCCAGAGAGACTAGGAAGAAAGCCGGACCTATTAACTTCTAAAAATCAGCCAATGAAAACCCTTTGTAACACAATGGTCTAATGCACAACCTATCATGGAAATGGTGCAAGACTAAGCAGTGGTTTGCTTTGCTGTGCATGGGGTTCCCTTGAGCTGGGGCCAACGCTATGGTAACTAACAACAAGACTGAGTCTTTAATATTCACTATCTTATGTACTCCTCATTTTATAGATGAGGAAACCAAGTTGTAGAAAGTAATCTGTCCAAGGTCACATGGTGAGTGGAAAAGCCAAGATTCAAGTCAGACCTTTTTGGACTTTAACTACAATTCTATATTACCTCCTTAAGTTGGGTATCCGTTGTCTTTATAAATCAGTTCTTAGGTTCAAAGAGTCACTGAAGGTCCCAATACAGAGTGTAGGACACTGTATCTCAACCCCTTGGCACTGGCTAGGGTTCCAAACAGAACAATCAGTGCTTCACACCTGCCTGGACTAGCTTTCCTGTATGTTCAGAACAATACCCCAGTGAGCTTGAAAGCTGTCCTGCCAATAAGACCTGAACGTGGAGACAGGTTGGTGGAGGCTTCTAATAATGATAGCTCTGGAGGCAGTAACGTTCATTCACAGTTCAGATCTATTCAGCAGCAGGCCTGAAACAGAGACGTTGTAAATCCCATCAAAATCTCCTCCATTATGTGACACACTTTGTTAGAACAGAATAAGGGGTTCGGCTCTGTTAGACCAAATCAAGTTGGTCTATGTGAAATATCACATTTTAGATTCAAATCCCTGTTAAACCCTCTGCTTAGGCTCGTGGTTAACAATATTTTTATATCTGTCTGCAGAGATGACAGGCAGCCCGGCTCTTGAGCGGACGCAGCGGCCTCCGCGCGGCTGTTTTTAGAGGCAGGCTCCATAGATGAAAGGCAGAAACCCCACCACCCCAGAGTCTTCTGATTAGCCCGGAGAAAAGCTGAATGACAAACATGTTTCCAATCTGCCTGGCCCATGCAGGGAAATGGGGCAATCTGGCCTGAAAAGGGATTTAAACTTTTGTTGTGTGCAAGGGAGGTGGGAGACGGGGAAAAGGCTGATTTAAATCCGTCTACAATGCTTTCCCACTTGGTGATCTCTTAGATAAGAAACAGCCTGGCTGGGGCTCGGACCCCTGCAACGCCTGTGCATCTTCCCTCTGCCTGCCTCTCAACTGTATAATCTTGGTCCTCTCACACAAAGTCAAACACTCTAGAGACTATTGCAACTGGCAGTTTCAGAGCATGCTCTGCTTGGGCCAGAATCCTCTGATGTGCTTTGTGATTCATAAATTTGCCTTACAGAAAATTCTCTATTGAACTTCTAGGCTAAAATAAGTATCAGTAACAGGGTCTATATTACCTAGTTAGCTATTCAGTTACTTATGCGAGTCGTATTACTGTACACTAGCCTAACACATTTGAATGCTAACCAGAAGCTGGCTGTTCAAACCCACCAACCACTCCTCAGAAGAAAGATTGGGCAATCTACTTCCATAGAGATACCACCTCGGAAACCCAAGGAGGGGTCGCTATGAGTCAGATCCGACTTCACAGTAGTTAGTATTTTTGTTTTTAGTTTCAAAGTTGTAAAAACACTACATAAAATAATTGTAAGACTCCTGTGGCAAAACAAACAAACAAAAAAACCTCACTGCAGTCGAGTCGGATTTGACTCACAGCAACCCCTCCTTGGGTTTCCGAGGCGGTATCTCTATGGAAGTATATTGCCCAACCTTCCTTCCAAGGAGTGGCTGGTGGGTTTGAACTGCCAGCCTTCTGGTTAGCAGTCAAGTGCCTTAGGCACTACACCACCAGAGCTCCTACACCAAGTGTTAAATATGTGATTTACTTATTGAACACACTGCATTCAGACAGAATATTTTATTCTTCTCCTCCCAAAAGAGAGAGGAGCCCCACAGATGTTGTTGTTGTTGTTATGTGCCGTCGGTCGAGTCAAGCCCGACCCATAGATATTAGAAGTATACATAGTCAGCACAGAGCTTGTTTTAAGAATGTAAGTCAATAAATCATTCATCATCTTTTATTACATATTTGTATGTTCAACTGGGCAGTTTTGGGGGTGCCCAATATTTTTTAAAAGTCCATAAGCCACATGGATGAAAATGTTGTACTCTGGTAGCATTTATTTTGGTATCAAACAAATCATCCTCCTTAATACTAACAATGCACATACTTGTGTATTGTTACTATTAATTAAGCTGATGGAATAAAGAGAAGCATTCAGAGACATCTATACCCTCTGAAAATTTCTTCCCTGGAGTGTGGGTATGAGAAAAGAGTACCTACAAGATGGCTCCTGCTAAATCTTGAATGCTGCCTGGGTAGGTCCAGGGGCGTCTTGCTATGTTGGCATGGGTACAGTGCTTCTTCAAACACAATTATCAAGACAGTCTTCAGCGACCTCTTACTGCCGCTGTATTTGGAAAACAGCATTCAGATGCAGATTGGCCTAAATCCCATCAATCCAGTCAACCATGTGTGTGAGTTTGTGTGTATGTGTGTGCATACACGCGCCTTTGTGAGCAAACATCACATATGTATTTGCACATACATAAATTCTCCCTAGAGCATTTAAACCCTCAAACTAAAATTTCCAGATGACGAGAAATGCTGATTTTCCCAGGCAACTTTGTCAATTGCTCTTCTGCTGTTCTTATAAATATTTCATAGCAAATATTTAACATGATTCTTTCCCCAATCGGATCAGCTTTGCAATGCTCCTCAAAATGAATTCTCGTCTAACAATAGCTTGATGCAAAAGCTTTTTTTGCCCCTTCTTCTTCTCTTAAGCACAGGGGCTGCTGCCATAGCAGCAAAAATAGTTCTTATTTAATGGAAAGAAAAGATACTTTACATTAATTTAGTGGTGAGTGAAGGTGGAGGCAGCAGAAGGCAGAGCACATGCGTACCTTGTGCCACCAATATGGAGGCACAACCTACCTTGACCTCCCCTCCCCCAGCATGCCTGCGATTATTACCCAGCCTCCATTAGAACCGTAATGGGAAGTGACAAGTTTATGTAAATGATCCACATACGGATTTTGCTCTTGTAAAACAGAGCAGTTACTTTGGGCTTTCTAATTATTTCATGCCTTGTGGTTCTCTGATGGGGCAGAGATGACTATACTGTACTTGAAAAGTACCCTGTGATTGACAGACTTTTGTCCCCCTGGAGCTCATTAGGGCTCAGGCTTTGGAAGATGGGAAATAACCCTACCAGGCACCAAAAAAAGGAGGAGAAAAAAGAAAAGAATTCATCCCAGCACCAGTGATTTCATAGATTCATTTGTTCAGATTTATGTTTTGTTGGGGAAACAGTGTTACCACAAAAGTGCACTATAGCACCAGATTCTGCTTTGATGCTTTGATTTTTAAAACTGGCATTTATACAGGCTGTATGATGTAGAACTTGAAGGGTATGAAACACTGATAGGATTTTTTCAGGATGAACTATTTTCAAGGAAGAAGTGGGGAAGAGACGAAGATGAGAGGAGCAATATATTGCATGAAGCAAATGTAGACTCTAACCAGCCTCCAACCAGTGTTGTCACCCTGCAGGCTCAGCATGTGACCTGTCCCTAAGTCAAATCGGCAGAGAAATAAATTGAGGGAGCAAATAAAATGGAATAATTGATTAGGGAAGTCTCTGACTGCTCCTTCAGCTGAACTACACCCTGGTGAGAAGGAGAAGAAAGTACTGGATGGGGTCAAGATTGTGAAAAAAATTCCACAAAGCTGGAAGAGATTTTAAGGTTCAATTATTTCAGTGTTCATATTTTATGAGTTAGAAAATTAAGAGGCAGAGCAGTCACACAATTAATGATTGGTACAGACAGAACTAGACCTGAGCTTCCTATTCAACACCATTTCTCTGGAGCAAAAAAAAATCAGGAAGGGGGAAGGACCTAGGGAGATCAGGTCACATGAATTCTGTCAATGGGTGCAGTTCCAAAATGAGGAAGCCAGAACCTGTTAGTCCAAATGTTATTAGCTGCTGACAACCTATGTACAACAGGATGAAATGTTGCCCCATCCGGTGCCATTCTCACAATCACCCACATGTTCAAGTCCATGAGAACCTCCCAGAACCTTGTTGACCCTCTACTTCACTATCCTCTAGTGATTGATCACTCCCAACAACGTGTCTGAACCAAGTGAGTCAGACACTCTTCTTGTAATCCATAAGATTTTCATTGGCTAATTTTTTTAGAATCGATCACCAGGCCTTTTTTCCTAGTCTGTCTTACTCCAAAAGGTCCTTTGAAAACCTGTCCACCACGGGTAAGCTTGCAGGTCTTTGAAATACTGGTGGCATAGCTTCTAACATCACAGCAACATGTAAGCCACCACAGTATGACAAACTGAGAGATGGGTGGTGAAGTCCAAATGTAGCAGGGTCAGATTTTTGTCCACCACCTTTAGATGTGGAAAATTTGAAGTAGTCTTTATTTTTTATAACTTAGCTTTCTCTCAAGTTGCATATGACTTAGTACCATGGAGGAAAAAAAATAGTTTATCCTCTTCATTGAAGTAATCTCAGTGTCTTCCAGTTTAAAACAGTTTCATTAAGATTGGTTTGTTTTCTTTTAGATAAATATTCAGTCAAGTTCCATGTTCAAACTTCCTATCAGAGTCTTTTGTTTCCTCTCAAAAGTTCCTCAACCCCCATGCCTACTTCCCCAAGAAGGCATCTGGGTATATTGTGTGTCTTTGTAGTGACTAGAGGAACTCATTGGTTCAAGTTCATGTCCTTGGACTGTTCTCCAGTTCTTTGATGTTTCATCTATGCCCTCTGTTAAGTAGACTCACATGCAGATAAGCCAGTTTCCTCTCCCGTTATCATCATGAGTGTAAGTGTTTTTCCCTTGAACCCAAGAGGTTGTCCTGGAACATAAGAGGAAGAGGAGAATATATTTCTTCAAAATGAGATTGTATTAAATTATAAGATACTAAGATATTTTGTGGAGCTCTAGTAGCGTAGTGCTTAAGGCACTTGACTGATAACCAGAAGGCTGGCGGTTCACACCCACCAGCCACTCCTCAAAAAGAAGGTTGGGCAATCTACTTCCATAGTGATACTGCCTCTGAAACCCAAGGAGGGGTCGCTATGAGTTGGGTCCGACTTGACAGCACACAACAACAACAACAACAACAAGGTATTTTGTGTCTTAGGGCTGCCATAACAAAGTACCACAAAGCAAGTGATCTCTAAGAACAGAAATTTATTGTCTCACAGTTGCGGAAGCTAGGAGTCTGAAGTCAGGGTCTTGGTCACATTGATTCCTTACGAAGAGTCTGAGAGAGAATCTGTTCCATTCTGCTATCAGAGCTTTTGGTGACAGCTGGCTATCCTTTGTGTTCCACTGTCTGCCTCCAACTTCACATGGCCATCTTCCCTCTGTGTATTGCTGTACTCATTCCTCTCTTTTGTAAGGGCATCATTCATATTTGCTTGAGACCCACCCTGTTCCAGTATGGCCTCATCTTAACTAATAACATCTTCAAAGACTTTATTTTCAAACAAAGTCACATCCACAGATACCAGGGGTTAGGACTTCAGTATATCTTTTTAGAGGACACAATTCTATCCATAGCAATACTCATTTTATATATTTTGCAAAATTTAGTACTACCGCATCTTTATATTTCCCTTCCCTGTCAGTTTCATTGGCAATAAAAAGTTCATGAGGAAATTTGAGTCCATTAGAAAAGATAAACTAGTACATTAATTACATATCTGAGTGAAACAGCATAAATTTTGACCCTTGCTATACATAAGCAACACAGAAGAAGGAAAGAAAGCACAAACTATGAACTGGAGATGAGGCAGTACTTCAGGGGCCAGAGAAGCAAGTAAACCAAACCAGTAGATAGAAGTATGGAAGTGTAAAGAAACACAGCCTGGAAAAGAGGCATGCTATCAAACTTCCAAAGAACAGATTGTCTGTATGTTATACTAAGTTGTAGAAGAAATAAATAAGAAAGAAAGCTGTCCAACTCACTTTAGGGTGCTAATAAAACATTGATTCTAAAACCAATATAGACAGTACAAGAAAAAATTACAGGCATATTTCACCTATGAATATAGATAGTTGCTGGGTCTTGGGACTGTGGACCATGGTTGCGGGGAACATCAAGTTCAACTGGCACAACATAGTACACAAAAACGTTGTCCTTCATCTTACTTCGGTGAGTAGTAACTAGGGTCTTGAAAGTTTGCAAGCAGCCATCTAAGATGGAGCTATTGATCTCCTCATCTGGAGCAAAGTAGAATAAATAAAATCAAGGATACATGATAACAGTTACTCCATAGGACAAATGGACCATGAGAACCTCAACCTATATGACCCTGAGAGCAGAAGAACTAGATGGTGCCCAGCTGCCACTGCCAACCACTTGGAAAGGGATCAAAATTGGAGACCTTGGATAGAGTGGGAGAAAAAAATGTGGAAAAAAGTTAAAAAAAATTAAAAAGATCAAGTTTATTGGTAGGATAGCAACTGATGAAACCCCCAAGACTATGGCCCTGAGTCACCTTTCAGGACTAGAATTGAATTCACTCCCATGGCTTGGAAAAAATGGTGGAGAAATATTACACTCTTTTCCTTTTAGGTGAAGAATAAAACAATTATCCATGATCCCTACTACTATTTAACCTGTTATTTGATGTCTTTGTAAACAAGAATTTAAAAATTGAAAAGAAGAAGAAGAGAAAAAAATTATTTCAAAGTATGATGGTTTAAAATATGTCCACAAATTCTTTGGTAGTCCTTCAAAAAGTAGAGTTTATTTCTTTCCCTGTGAGTATAGGCTGCACTCAGAGAATTTCTCCTAACAGATAGTATAAGATGAAAGTACTGATGTAAAATTTCTGAGACTAGGTCATAAAAGGCATTACAATTTCATACTTGCTCTCTGTCTTGGATATTCATGCTGGGAGAAACCAGCTTCCATATCATGAGGACATTCAAGCAGCCTATGTTGAGACCTGTGTAGCAAGGAATTGAGACCTCTGGCCAATATCTATGTGAGTGAACTGCCTTGGAAGCAGATTCTCCAGCCCCACTACACCCTTCAGATGACTGTTGTTGTTGTTGTGTGCTGTAGAGTCAATTCCAACTCATAATGACCCCATGTAACAGAGCAGAACTGAACCACAGGGTTTCTTTGATGTAATCTTTATAGAAGCAGATCAGGTCTTTCTCCCTTGGAGCTGCTAGGTGGGTTTGAACCAGCAACCTGATAATGAGATTGTTTTAAACTATAAGACACTAAGATAATTAGTTTCCTAGGGCAGCCATAATAAAGTACCACAAACTGGGTGATTTGTAAGACCATAAATTTATTATCTTGCAGTTCTGGAAGCTAAGAATTCAAAATCAGGGTGTTAGCTATCAAACATAACTAAAAATGCATGAAGAGCAGAAGACCAACTACACAACTGGGCCCTTCTAAAAATTAAACATTTGGCATCAAAAGCCTTCATCAAAAGAATAAAAAGAAAACCTATCGACTTGGGGGAAAATTTGGCAATGACATATAAGACAAAGGACTAATCTCTAAAATTTATAGAAAACTTCAACACCTCAACAATAAAAAAGACAAACAATCTAATTCAAAAACGGGTAGAGGACATGAATAGACATTTCACCAGACATTCAGGCAGCTAACTAACACATAAAGAAATGCTCACAAATAGAGATGTAAATCAAAACAATAATGAGGTATCATATCATGCCAGCATTAATAGCAAAGTTCAAAACAACAGAAAACAAAAAATTCTGGCAATGGTGTACAGAAACTGGAATCCTTATACATGTTAATAGGACTGTAAAATGGTACAGCCACTTAAGAAGTTGGAAATAGAAATACCGTATGATCCAGCAATCCCACTATGAGGTATATATTCTAGAGAAAAAAGAGCCATGACATGAACAGATATGAACACCCATGTTTATCACAGAATTATTTATGATAGCAAAAGATGGAAAAAATCTAAGTGCCTGCTAAAGGGGCAAGGAGGCAGCATCTTCTGACCTCTAACTATACAAGAGGAGGGCAGAATCACCATCCACAGCCCCATGCCTGCTCCTATGAGGCCAGACATGCCGTCACCCTCCAGCCTTCTAATTAACCTTGACATCAACTGTTCCTCCAGCAGTACCCATCACCTCTCTGCTGGGTCTGATAATTCTCTGCAGTGGCCACACAGAACTCACAGACTATGGGGTTTATGAGGGAAGCAACAGGCTACAATTCAAGTTCAGGAACGTGCTCAGGATACAGTTCAGATGGCTGGGGGGAGCAAAATCTGAGGCCAAGATTGGCATGCAGGAGATGGATAAGAGGAGTACACTTGGAATCATAGCCTCTGGAAAGGAAGTAATGGGTTGGGCAGATTGGTGGAAGGAGAAGCAGTGTTGATGAAGGCCCCTGCAGAATCCACAGGAAGTTCTGAAGCTGGAATAAACCAAAAAACCAAACCTGTTGCCATGGACTAAACAGTAATTCATAACAACCCTATAGGACAGGGTAGAACTGTACTATAGGGTATCCAAGGCTGTAATCTTTATGGAATCAAATTGCCATATCTTTCTTCTGCAAAACTGCTGGGGATTGGAACCTCAGACCTTTCAGATAGTAGCTGAGCTCTTTTTTTTTTTTTTTTTTTTTAATTCTCCTTCATCTAACTTAATATGTGTCTACCCTCCAGTTAGCAGTTCACCCTCCCTTCCTCACACACCCCTCATAACCATAAAAGAATATTTCTCTTTTCAGAAAACTCTTTTCTTGACTTTTCACAATAGTGGTCTCATGCAATATTTGTCCTTTTTTGATTGACTAATCTCATTTAGCATAATGGCCTCTTAGTTTATGTTATGAGATGTCCCACAGTTTCATCGCTGTTCTTTAATATTATATAGTATTCCACTGTGTTGAGCTCTAATCATTGTGCTACCAGGGCTCCTTTGAAGCTAGAGTAACCATCTAACCAACCAACCAATCCATTGCCATTGAGTTGATTCCAACTAATAGTGACTCTATATGACAGAGTAGAACTGCCACATAGAGTTTCCAAGGCTGTAATCTTTAGAGGCGCAAACTGCCACATCTCGCTCCCATGAAGTTAGAAAAATTCTTCAGAATTGTCCAGAATTGACACAAAGGGATGTGGCTTTTGAATGTCTGTGTCAAGCAGTCAGTGGAAGTGGGCTGCTTGCTGCTGGAAAGAAGTCTGTCCTTAGGTAAGGTGAAAACCTTCATCCAACAGTTCTAAAGAGAGCTGATAGCTAGGGAAATGAATCTTCTAATTCTGCAGGGAGATCCGGGTAGTACATCATCACCTCCACTACAATTTCTTTGAATGCACCAGAGAGATATTCAAAATAAATTTAAAAATGCGAAAAAAATAAGTTATAAAAACATGTATCTATATACAGTAATCCCTTCTGGAAGGACATATGCAAGGTATTAAGAATGGTTCTTGGTGGTAGCAGGATTCTGATTTGATTTGCCTTTTGCTTATCTATGTTTTCTAATATTCCATTAATTGATTACTTGGATCATAAGAGGGTACTTTTAATTTTTAAAATTTCTGAGGATAAAATTGAATATTATGTAAGAAAGCATAATATTGATTTCCCTTATTATTTTAAGCTAATTATAAAAATTTAAGTTGTGACTTTTATTGATATAGGTATACACAGCCGTCGAGTCAGATCCGACTCATAGCGACCCCTTCTTGGGTTTCCAAGGCGGTATCTCTATGGAAGTAGATTGCCTAACCTTCCTTCCAAGGTGTGGCTGGTGGGTTTGAACCACCAGCCTTCTGGTTAGCAGTCAAATGCTTTAGGTACTACGCCACCAGCGCTCCTATTGATGATATATGTAAGTAAGTATAAAATGATGCTAAGAAAAATACATTAGACTTTTATTTTGTAAAAATATCCATACTACCTAGTACTTTTAAAATTAAAAGTCATATTGCTACTATATTGTGACTTTCATATGGGTACCAACAAACTATTTATGAGAAATTATTGTATATTTTATTTGGTTGATGGAGAAAATAAAATATAGAGAGGAAAAAGGATCCAACCAAAGTTTTATAAATTACTGTCAGAAAAGACATTCTTGGATTCTGATTTGGAAATCCATTTCTAATTATTCAGTTACCTTTCCTCTAAGTACAGTTTAGGTTAAGGACATTCAATACCCAACTCACTTGTTCTAAAATGGCCCTCTTAATTACCAGTGCTCATTAACTTTATGTGTCATTACTGGAGCAAAGAGGTAGGGAGGAAAGCGGGAGATGTAAAGGAAACAGGAAGTAATAAATTAATTTCTAACCAAGGTCAGCTGTTCCCCAGAGCACAAAGCAATAGATGTCGGATTGCTCCAAAGGCTTATTTTGGCAAGAAAATTATTTTGACACAGTTCTTACAAAGCAGACAGAAATTTTTGTCAATGATATAAAATATTCACCAACTAAAATCTATGGTTAAAAAAGAAAAACAGAGACAGAAGATTTTTCTACAAGTCCTTCTGTATGTCCATTTACAGAGTTAGTTGAAAGGAAATCAACCTACAGGGAAGTAGAATGAGATGGCCTTACTAAGAGGAATCTGGGGAAGAGAGAGAAAGACTGAGACAGAGATCTCCAAGTATTCCTATAATTTGCCAGGCAGTTTGAACAAGCATTTTAGTTCTGTAGTCTTCTTCAAACAGCCTTCAATCTTTCTTGTAGTCACACATGACTAATATCATCTGTTAATATATAAGTAAAACAAACCTGTTCGACACAAGATAACAATTGTTCTGCTTATAAGACTCTTAGAATTAGAAGATTGTTCACATACTCAGATAATATAAAAGCCCGAGAATTTATGGAAAAGGGCAGAAGACACTCTCAAAAACTGAAGTTAACAAGAATCAACACATAATACCTTAGACAAGTAATCAAGTTTAATGTCAAACTGACATTTGCATTCCGCTGCTAACCAAAATGTCAGTGGTTGGAATCCACCAACCACTCCAACTCCACAGGAAAAAGATAAGGCAGTCTGCTTCTGTAAAGATTTTCAGCCTAGGAAACATTTTGGACAGTCCTACTCTGTCCTTCAGAGTCACCATGACTTGAAATCGACTAGATGGCAGTGGTTTAGTGTTTTGGTTCTGTAGTGATGCAAAGGAAGACATTTTCACCTATGTAATATTCTTACCAAAATGTTTCACCTGGATCTACTAGCAAGTACCCAAATAGACAAATACAAAATGTTAGTGTAGACTCTTCACAGTGTCATTGTTATGAAACAAAAAAGTTAAAGTGGGGGGGGGGAGACTGTTCTAGATTAAAGTTGACGGAAGAAACATCATAACTAAATATAATGTATGTCAACTGAGAAGGCCCTATATTTTTAGAAAAGAGTTATTAAGAATACTTTTAATTGAGAAAATTTTTATGTTGTTGTTGTTGTTAGGTGCCATTGTTTCCGACTCATAGCGACCCCATGCATAGCAGAACTCAACACTGAACGATCCCAGCCAGCGCCATGATCCCTGCTATACTTGAGCCCATCATCGCGGCCACCGTATCAATCCATCTCGTTGAAGGCCTCCCCCCTTTTCGCCGACCCTCCACCCTACCAAGCATGACATCCTTCTCCAGGGAATGGTC
>NW_006921658.1:10576615-10583076 GCF_000298275.1 Orycteropus afer afer
TGGTGTTCAATGCATCAAATCTATTCTTTAGACGGTCTCTAAATTCAGGAGGGATATATTCAAGAGCATATTTTGGCTGTCGTGGACTTGTTTTAGCTATCTTTAACTGCAGGTTGAACTTGCATTTGAGCAGTTGATGGTCTGTTGCACAATCAGCTCCTGGCCTGGTTTTGGCTGAAGATATTGAGCTTTTTCATCGCCTCTTACCACAGATGTAGTCAATCTGATTCCTGTGTATTCCATCTGGTGAAATCCACATGTATAGTTGCCATTTATGTTGTTGAGAAAAGGTATTTGCAATGAATAAGTTGTTGGTCTTGCAAAATTCTATCATGCAATTTTCAGCATCATTTCTGTCCCCAAGACCAAATTTTCCAACTACCAGAGATTCTTCTTTGTTTCCAACTTTTGCATTCCAGTCACCAGTGATAATTAACACATCCTGATTGCATCTTCAGTCAATTTCAGACTGAAGAAGCTGATAAAAATCTCCAATGTTCTCATCTTTGGCTTTTGTAGTCGGTGCATAAATTTGAATAATAGTCATATTAACTGGTCTTTCTTATAGGCATATGGATATTATCCTATGACTGACAGCATTGTACTTCAGGACAGATCTTGAAACATCCTTTGTGATAATGAACGTCATGCCATTCCTCTTCAAATTGTCATTCCCGGCATAGTGGCCAGAACCAGTCCATTTCAGTTCACTAATGCCTAGGATATCAATCTTTATGTGCTCCGTTTCATTTGTGACAACTTCCAATTCTCTTAGATTCATGCTTCGTACATTCAATGTTCTGATTATTAATGGATGTTTGCAGCTGTTTCTTCTCAATTTGAGTCATGCCACGTCAGCAAATGAAGGTCACAAAAGCTTTACCTTATTCATATAATTAAGGCGGTTCTACTCTGATGATGCAGGTCTTTCCAGGTCCTATTTTGAGAGCCTTCTGATGTAAGTGGCTTATCTTCCTACACTGTACTGGACAATGTTTCCAGACTATTCATAAAGTTGCATAGTAATGTATCAGATAGTGTTTCTCTGCTATTCATAAGGTATTCCCTGGCCAATTCTTTGAGAAGTGGATGGCCTCCTCCTTCTTCCTAGCCTGTCTCAGTCTGTAAGCTGTTGAAACCTGTACACCATGTGCAACCCTGCTTGGTTTGAGACACTGGTGGCACAGCCTCAAGCCTCACAGCAACATGCCACCACAGCAGGACAAACTGACACAAGTTTGTCTCCCATAGCTATTCAAAACCTATCTACCCTCCCACCCTCCCCTTACATAGACCCTTCCTCTTTCCCACCACTTTGGAGGGGTGTGGCCTGGGTGCCCAGCCTTACCTGGATTCCTGCCTCTGCTTCCTCACTCTATGGCTGTACTAGACATGAACAAATGTTGTACCAGAAGGCTGTACTAGACATGAACAAATACCAAGTAAATAGGTGTTGTCCTTTACTTTTCAAGAGCTTATTAACTTCTGAAACTGCAGTGATGGTGCAGACAGGAGTTTTCAGAGTTTCTTGAACACTAAAATAAAACAAAACAAAATACATGCACCACTAAGAAATAGCTGAGAATGTTTATGTGTAGTTCAACAAACAAGTATTGAGGACTAATTATATGTCAGGACTTTGGTAGAAACAAGGAATACAAAGCTAAACAAGATAGTCACAGAAAGCAATGGTCAATGATGATGTTGATGGTGATGATGATGGTGGAGGTGGCGGTGATGACAGCAATTTCATTGAGAGCTATGTGCCAGATACGTTCTTAAGCAGTTTACGTGAACCAGTTAAAGTAATACTTAGCAATCCTTACCAGGGTCTACAAGTTCTACATGATCTGGGTCAATGCTCTTTGTCAACCTCATTTCTTAGCACTCTCTCATTACTGGTCCCTGTATATTTCCTGAACACATCAAGAACACCCCATCCTCGGGCCTTTGCTGGTCCCTCAACCTGGATTGCTCTTTCCCAGGATATTTGCATGGCTCTAACATCACTTCCTTTGCATCTCTGCTCAAATGTCATAGTAGACATTTCTTTAATATCATGTATAATATTGTATGGAGGTCTGGTAGCATAGTGGCTAAGGCACTTGACTGCTAACCAGAAGGCTGCTGGTTCAAACCCACCAGCCACTCCTCGGAAGGAGGATGGGGCAATGTACTTCCATAGTGATACTGCCTCAGAAACCCAAGGAGGGGTTGCTATGAGTCAGGTCCAACTCGACGGTACGTAACAACAGCATAATATTGTACATCTCTTCTCACCTATAGTGGACATGTTGATGTCCACATCTCTTTTGGAGGACAGAAGGACTTATTCCGCCATCTGCTAGAGATTATTTTAGCTGCCAAACCTCAGCTCTCTGCACCCTCAACAAATTGCCACCTTTCTAGGGGCACCCATGGCCCAGTAGCTAATCAAAGCAAGGTATAAGTGCCCAACTTGGGTCAATTATAAAGCAAGGGCCATCTCAGCTTTAGAGACCACCACAGGGTCAGATGAGGCCTTTTTTCTCACCCTTCATTTCTTGTCCCCATAAGTGTTGATTCTGAGAGCTCTGCCTCATAAACTTCTTTCATTCTAGTCTCCATCTCAGAATATGCTTCTCCATGTCTCCAACTTGCAATACCAACCATGGTTCTCTTTCTCCATTGCTCTCCTTTATTCTTCTTTAATGAACTTAATACATCTGAATATACCCCATATGTATTTGCTTACTGTCTTTCCATCCTGAAATGCAGTGCTATCAGTGATAGGATAATCTACAGGAAAGACCAACTAATACTATTATTCAAATTTATGCACCAACCACTAAAGCCAAAGATGGAGAAACTGAAGGTTTTTTACCAAATTCTGTAGTCTGAAATTGACCAAATATTCAATCAAGATGTATTGACAATTACTGATGATTAGAATGTGAAAGTTACAAACAGAAAAGAAGCACCAGCAGTTGGAAAATATGGCCTTGGTGATAGAAATAATGCGAGAGGTCACATGACAGAATTTTGCAAGACCAATGACTTATTCATTGCAAATACCTCAAGAACAGAAATGGCAGCTATATACATGGACCTTGCCAGATGGAATACACAGGAACCAAACCAACTTCATCTGTGCAAAGAGGCAATGGAGAAGCTCAATACCATCAGTCGAAACAAAGCCAGGAGTTGATTGTGGAACAGACTATCAAATGCTCATATGCAAGTGCAAGTTGAAGCTGAATAAAATTCAAACAAGCCCACAAAAGCCAAAATACAAGCTTGATTATATCCTACCTGAATTTAGAGCCATATGAAGAACACATTTGATGACCAAAGACCAGACAATTTGTGAGATACTATTAAGAACATCATACAGGAAATAATCAAAAGGTCATTAAAAAGATAGGAAAGGAAGACAAGACCAAAATGGATGTCAGAGGAGACTCTGAAATGTTTTTGAACAAGGAGTAGCTAAAGTAAATGAAAGAAATTCTGAAAGAAAAGAGATGAACTGATTTCAAAGAGCAGCTTGAGAAGACAAAATTAAGTATTATAATGAAATGTGAAAAGACCTAGAGTTAGAAAACCAAAAGGGAAGAACATGCTCTCTCAAGCTGAAAAAACTGAAGAAAAATTCAAGACTCAAACTGCAATATTGAAGGATTCTATGGGTCATGTTGTTAGAAGCGACCATTCCCTGGAGAAGGATATCATGATTGGTAAAGTGGAAGGTCACTGAAAAAGGGGAAGACCCTCAACAAGAAGGACTGACACAATAGCTGCAACAATGAGCTCAGTTATAGCAAAAATTGTGAGGATGGTGCATGACTGGCAGTGTTTTGTTCTGGTATACGTAGGGTGCTATGAGTCCGAGCTGACTTGATGGCACCTAACAACAACAACAACGTGGAAAAAATATTGAATGATGCAGGAAACATCAAAAGAAGGTGGAAGGAATACAAAGAGTCACTATAACAAAAAAGAACTGGTTGACATTCAACCATTTCAGGAGGTAGCATATTATCCAAAACCACTGGTATTGAAGGAGGAAGTCAAAGCTGCACTGAAGACATTAGAGAAAAACAAGGCTCCAGGAATTGACAGAATAGCCATTGAGATATTTCAACAAATGTATCGGTGCTGGAGGTGCTTACTTGTTTACGCCAAGAAATTTGGAAGACAGCTACCTGGTCAATTGACTGGAAGAGATCCATATCAAAGAAAGGGGATCCAACAGAATGTGGAGATTTTCAAACAGTATATCACACACAAGTAAAATTTTGCTGAAGGTGGATCTAAAATGATTGCAGCAGTATATTGACAGGGAATATCCAGAAATGGAAGGAGAGTTCAGAAGAGGACATAGAATGAGGAATATCATTATTGATTTACACAGATCTTGGCTGAAAGCAAAAAATACCAGAAAGATGTTTTCCTTAGTTTTATTCGTGACTACACAAAGGCATTTGACTGTGTGGATTGTAACAAATTATGGATAACATTGAAAAGAATGGAAATTCCAGAACATTTAATGTGCTCTTGAGAAACCTGGACATAGAACAAGAGGACACTGCATGGTTGAAAATCAGGAAGGGTGTGCCTCAAGGTTGTACCTTTCACCATGAGCTCTGATGGAGCAGTGCCTAAGGCAGTTGACTGCTAACCAGAAGGTTGGCAGTTCAAACCCACCAGCTACTCAGCAGAAGGAAGATGGAGGGATCTACTTCTGTAAAGATTTACCACCTCGGAAACCCGATGTGGGTCGCTATGAGCCGGAATTGAATCGATGGCAGTGAGTTTGTTGTTTGTTTTGTATTCAATCTTATGTTGAGCAAATAATCTAAGAAGCTGGACTATATGAAGAGGAACGAGAAATAAACATTGGAGGAAGACTTACTAACAATCAGCAATATGCAGGTATAACACAACCTTCCTTGCTGAAAGTGAAAAAGACTTAAAGAAATTACTGGTGAAGATCAAAGACTACAGCCTTCAGTATGGATTACACCTCAACATAAAGAAAACAGAAATCTGGACACTTGGACCAATAAGCAACATCACAATAAATGGCGAAAAGATGGAAGTTGTCAAGGATTTCATTTTACTTTGATCTAATCAACACCCATGGAAGTAGCAGTCAAGAAATCAGGTATCTATTGCATTTCAAAAATATGCTGCAAGGAACCTATTTAAAGTGTTAAAGAACAAAGATGTTACTTTGAAGATTAAAGGTGCACCTAACCCAAGGCATGGTGTTTTCAATCACCTTATATGCATGTGAAAGCTAGACAGTAACTAAGGAAGACAGAAGAAGAATTGATGCCTTTGAATTGTGGTGTTGGCAAAGAATACTGAAAATACCATTGACTGCCAGAAGAATGAACAAATCTGTTCCAGAAGAAATGTAGCCAGAATACTCTCCTATTTTAGTCACGTTGTTAGTAGGGACTAGTCCCTGAAGAAGGATATCATTCTTGGTAAAGTAGGAGATCAGTAAAAAAGGAGAAGACCCTCAATGAGATGGACTGACACAGTGGCTATAATGATGAACTTAAGCATAACAGGTATTGTGAGGATGGCATAAGATTGAGCAGGGTTTTGAACTATTACATGGGGTCACTATGAATTGGAGCTGACTCGATGGCACCTAACAACAACAGCTATCATTTCCATGTTAAGGCCATGAGGGCAGGGACATTGTTTTCCTCACTGCTATATTCCTAGTGCTTTGAATAGCACCAGTGACATAGTTGTTGTTGTTGTTGTTGTTATGTGCCGTCGTCGGCCCCATAGTAGGAGCTCAGAAATATTTGTTGAATAAACAGAGGAACAGATGATTAACAAATGCCACCATAGTAGTTGTTAAGTACCATCAAGTCAGTTCCAACTCATAGCAACCCTATATGTATAATAGCAGAAAACATTGCTAGGTCCAGTGCTAGCCTCACAATCATTGGCATGTTTGAGCCCATTTTTGCAACCATTGTATCAATCCACTAAGGGTGGATTAAGGATCTTAATTAATCATTAAGGGTCTTCCCTTATAAAGAGTCTTCCTCTTTTTTGCTGACCCGCTGCTTTACCAAGCATGATGTCTTTCTCCAGAGACTCGTCTTCGTGATAACACATCCAAAGTAAGTGAGACAGTCTCACCATTCTTGCTTCCGAGAGGTATTCTGGCTGTAATTCTTCCAAGACAGATTTGTCCATTCTTCTGGCAATCCATAGTATAATCAACATTCTATGCCAACACTATAATTTAAAGGCATCAACTCTTTTTTAGTCTCTCTTATTCATTGTCTTTCTTTCACAAGCATATGTTGTTGTTGTTGTTATGTGCCGTCGAGTCAAATCTGACTCATAGTGACCTCTCCTTGGGTTTCCGAGGCAGTATCACTACGGAAGTAGGATTGCCCAACCTTCCTTCCGAGGAGTGGCTGGTGGGTTTGAACCGCCAGCCCTCT
>NW_006921658.1:10583176-10583662 GCF_000298275.1 Orycteropus afer afer
TCCTCCAGGACAGATCTGTTAGTTCTTTTAGCAGTCCATGGTACTTTCAGCATTCTTCGCCAGCACCACAACTCAAAAGCATCAATTCTTTTTCAATCTTCCTTATTCATTGTCCAGCTCTCACGTCCATACAAGGCGATTGAAAATATCATGGCTTGTGTCAGGCACACCTTAGTCCTCAAGGAGACATCCTAGCTCCTCAGCACTTTAAAGAGGTCCCTTGCAGTCAACTTGCCCAGTGTTATACACCATCTAATGTCCTGACTGCTGCTTCCATGGGCATCGATTGTAGAACAAAGGAATGTGAAGCCATTGACAACTTCAATCTTTTCTCCATTTATTGTTATGCTGTTTATAGGTCCAGTGGTGAGGATTTTTGTTTTCTTTATATTGAGATGTAATCCAGACTGTATTCTTCAATCTTCGTCAGTAAGTACTTCAAGTCATCCTCACTTTCAGCGAACAAAGTTGTGTCATCAGCATATC
>NW_006921658.1:10591699-10632048 GCF_000298275.1 Orycteropus afer afer
TCCTTGGGTTTCCGAGGCAGTATCACTACGGAAGTAGGATTGCCCAACCTTCCTTCCGAGGAGTGGCTGGTGGGTTTGAACCGCCAGCCCTCTGGTCAGCAACAAAAAGCATATGAGGTGATTGAAAATACCATGGCTTGGGTCAGGCACACCTTAGTTTTAAAAGTGACATCTTTGCTTTTTAACACTTTAAAGAGGTCTTCTGAAGCAGATTTACCCAATGCAATATGTCACTTGATTTCTTGACTGCTGCTTCCATGAGCATTGATTGTGTATCCAAGTAAAATGAAATCATTGGCAACTTCTGTCTTTTCTCCATTCATCATAATGTTGCTTATTGGTCCAGTTGTGAGAATTTTTTCTTTATGTTGAAGTGTAATCCATACTGAACGTTGTAGTCTTTGATCTTCATCAGTAAGTGCTTCAAATCATCTTCACTTTCAGCAAGAAAGATTGTGTCATCTGCATATTGCAAGTTATTTGTTGAACAAATGGAAGAATGGATGAATTAAAAAACACTGCTAAGAGATACTGTTGTTATTACTAATGTCATTACCATTTTTTCCAGTGCTTAAACTTGAGGAAACCAAGGCTCAGAAAATTTAAGTAACTTGCATAATGTCACACAGCTAATGATTGGTAAAGTCAGGTAGAAATAAAATCAGTTGATTCTGAGTCATGGTGACCCCATATGTGTCAGAGTAGAACTATGCTCCATAGGGTTTTCTTTCTTTCTTTTTAAACCTTTTATTGTGATTTGGGTGATAGTTTATGGAGCAAATCAATATTCCATTCAACAATTCATACATACACATTTTGTTTCATGCCATAGATTGCAATCCCCACAACAGAACATCACTCCTACTTCCCCCGTTTTCCTATTACCATTGTCCTTCTTTCCTAACCCTTCCTGCCTTCTGAACTTTATCCTTGGGCAGATGCCACCCTTTTGATCTCGAATGGTTGAATGTTCTAAGGACTATATACCTCCCTAGTGTTATTGTTCACCTCATATAACTATCTACTGTTTAGCTGAAAATGAGCCATGTGGATGAGTTCAGTTCCAGGTCTGAAGGATGACTAAGGCCATAGTCTCAAGGATTCCACCGGTCTCTATCTGACTAGTAAGCCTGAGAGTTTTCAATGGATGATTTTTCAGAAGTCAATCACCAGGGCATTCTTCTGAAGCACCTGAATGGGCTCAGACCTACAAATTTTGGTTAGCAGCTGAGTGTGTTAACTGTTTGCACCACTCAGGGACTCCTGAGGTCAGGTAGACAGAGTTATACATGCGATGTCTCAACTGAATATAGACAATAAGAAGTGTGCATAATGTGCTGAGAGAATAAGAAACAGGCCAAGTAAAAAGACACTTTGATGATGGAGAGAGTTGAGAGAAATGAAACACATACTTGTTTTATATCAAAACTTGGAAAGAGTCAGAGTGTGAAACTCACTTAAAAAGAAAAAATCAAGAAAGCGTTTTACCGCCATAGCCAATGGCTAAGTATTCTGGGCTCCAAGTAAGACCAATCAATGCTTAATCCACTCCCTTATTTAGACCCAAAGTCATCCAAAATTAGAGCATTTCCACTGAATTTTCATTTTTTCCTAAATTATCAGTTACTGGGAGCATCATTTAATCAAGATTCAGATCAAGATAAATTAATAACCCAATACATTATGCCATTGTCTTTATTTGTGGCTACACCAAAGAGGTGAGGAGGAAATAAGGAAAAAGATATGCCCTTGTGGTACTCACTGAAGAGTTCAATGACATCAACATCTGATAGGTGACAAGATTATGAAAAATAGTTCCTTAGAGAAGCCTCTACATTTCAATTATAAAACTCTGCCTTTAGACAACTGAATAGTTGCTTAGATAAGTTGCCATTTCTTTGTCTTTTTTTTTTTCCTTTTGTAAGAAGAAATGATTAAAAAAAAAAAAAAGACTTGAATCTCTCTAAAAAAGGGAAGCAATAGAAAGTCACATCTTTTAAGCACTGATGAGTTGATTGAATAAGATATTGGGAGCAAGTGGGGGGGGGCAGATAGGGGAGTTGAAAGAAAGTTAGCAGTCATAGAGCTAGTAGAGTCTTGACTTTCTTTTTCCCAACAAAAAGTAGCAGTCACTTTGCCCTTGTGGGGATATTTCAAAGATCACAAGTAAAAAATTTATAGTAAAGAAACAAGGAGCTATAGAAGGAAATCAAAGAAGAGTGCATGGCTTTCTGTGGTTTGCAAAAGAAAAGATAAAGGAAGCAAAGAGACAAAATGAGCTACACCAGAGAGTTAGAAAAAAATAATAATAATTCTTTTACAAGTCTATCAAAGGGAATAAAACCACCGAAGGGAAGTGTACCATTAAATAAAGGGGAAAAGATGAAATGAAAACCCAAACATTAAAATGCTTAACAAACCACATTGCAAACTGAAAGCTCTCATGCTCATTAGAAAGTCTAACACATGGTGTATTTTCCCCGAATTATTGAAATATCAAGGTTGACCATCAGGGAATTGAATTCAATATGATTGACTTTGCTCATTCTCATCTCCCCTGACTAGAAGCTGGTTTGGAGCTGAGCTAGCTTCAGAGAATGACTTTAGATTGGGGACACTGGCTCTCTGGTCCTGAGAGGTAACAGCCAAAAACCATTCAACTTTACTCCAGTTTCTTCCATAGGTTACCTTTCCTTACCTCACCTCCAAACCCCTGTCCCACATACACACACATCACCAGCTCATATTGCCCTGGGCTCCCTCCTTCTTCAATTTAACAACTATTAATTGAGTACCTGGAGAGTCTGGGTAGTAAAATAAATTAGCATGCTTGGGTGCTAACCAAAATGTTTGAGGTTCAAGTCCATCCAGAGGAGACTTGGAAGAAAGGCCTGGAGACTGACTTCTAAAAATCAGCCATTGAAAACCCTATGAAGCATAGTTCTACTCTGACACACGTGAGGTTTTCATAAATCAGAATGAACTTGACAACAACTGGTACTGGAACTGGTATTGAGTGCCCACACAGTTATTCAGTGTTGGTCCTATACTAGACCTTAACCTTAAGAAAAGTGAACAAAACAGATAAGGTTCCTGGATAACACAGAACCACATAGGAAATCAGATATTTACACAGAGATTTCATTATAAATTGATTTATACAGAGATTTCATTACAAATTGTGGTAGATCTTAAAGGAACACTGTGAGAATATATAACAGAACTCAATCAAGCCTGATGGGTCAGGGAAAGTTTAGAGTTTAGTTCTCAGAAACAAAGGACTAGCTGTGGTAGCTGACCCTCAGGGTGGGTCTGAGGCTCTGGAGAAGTATTGCAGGCAGAGCAAACAGTCAGTGCACCCTAAGGCCAGAGAGAATGGGTTGCATTCGAGGACTGCAAGAAGGCTAGAGTGACAAGAACGCAGATGACAAGAAGGAAAGTGAATACAGAAGTGAATTTAAGCTTGACAATGCAGGATTTTATAGGTCATTTTAAGGAATTGTCTTTACCCTAGGAACAGTCCAGAAGGGTTTTAAAGGAGTGGGATTGTTTGACATACCAGATATTTTTAATCTATCAAGTTAGGTGGAGCTAAGACACAATATGCAGGGGTTCAGTGCAAAATAAAAATGTGGGACCTCTTGTCAAAATATTATTAAGAATTTCATAAATATGACAGTAGAGTATTAAACCAAGCCAAGGGGCCCTTCTAAATCAGCTCTGGCAGGGAGCAGCCCCTGTGTCCCTGGGGTCATGTTGGTCATGGTGAGTCAGGACAGCTCCATGGTAAGGCCCAGCCTTTGAGTTAAGCCTTCTCTGAGATTCACTAGACAGCAAAGAGGGTCTTGTCAGAATAGTACTTGTTGAGCATTTTAAAATACCATGCAAGAGTTCTGGTTTTCAGATTCTTTAACCAATATGAAGAAAGAAAAGTTTTGCTGACTCTTTTCAGGGGGGAAAAAAAAAGCTGGTTTGAGAAGAACAATAAACTTAGGGGAGAGTAACCTAGTTTCAAGGTTTTTAAACTAATACAATGCACAGATCTTTCTTCAGAGCATATGAAGTATCAGGACCAGAGCCAAGACTAGGGTAAGGCAAAAGAGGCTACCAGGGTGCAAAATTTAAGAAGGCACTTATTCTCAAGACTGTGCAGTTGCACAGCCAGCACATGAAGGTGCCTTAAATTTTATACCCTAAATGTCTGGCTTGCCTCATCTTAGTTCCTGCCCCACTAGGACATGAATATAAGGAGTGTTTATGAGACAGGAAGCCAGCAAGTGGGCCCTATGCTAGGATTATATGGAAACAACTCTCACTGCCATCGAGTCAGATCCGACTCATAGCGATCCCTCCTCGGGTTTCCAAGGAGGTATCACTACAGAAGTAGATTGCCCAACCTTCCTTCTGAGGAGTGGCTGGTGGGTTTGAACTGCCAGCCTTCTGGCTAGCAATCAAATGCCTTAGGCACTACACCACCAGTGATTATATGAAGGCCTAAATATTAGAACTGGCCATTTTTGTGTTGGGAACACTTTCTGGAATTCAGTGACATAGAGCAGGCCCTTTGGAGCTGTCTCTTGCCAACTTTGGACAAATAGGCTTGAACCAGGTAAAGATCTGGGTGATGCCATGGACATTTTTGATGTGTTATACACTTTACATATTGAAGAGACCTATATAGGCTCAAGGACGTTGGTGGTTCCTCCCTTCCCTCTCTCTCTTTCTTCTCTCCCTCCCTTTCTTTCTTTCCTTCCCTTCCTCCCTCCTTCCCTTCTCCTTCCTTTCCTTCCATCTTTCCTTCCTTCCCTCCCTCCCTCTCTTCCTTTTTTCCTTCCTTCCCCTCCTCTCTCCCGCTCTCCCTTCCAAGCTCCAATCATTTGTAGTCAGAGCACTAAATACAGAAATTCTCACTTTCCGCGCATTTCGATTTCCAACCAATGTACCTCATGTGCAGCCAATCAACAAATTTCAACAGAACTACCTGAAGAAAGAAAGGTCTGGCAATCTACTTTCAAATATCAGCCAATAAAATCCCTGTGGATCACAATGGTCAGATCTGCAACCAATCATGGGAGATGGCACAGGACCGTGGGCTGACTTAATGGCAGCTAACAACAGCAGCATATAGACTCTGGCCAGTTAGAGACTCATTTTAGCTGCCTTGCCTAGGAATTCAGACAGTAAATTGCTGATATGAAAATGACTTCACCTGTGTTAGCTCAGCTTTGTTTCATCAAAGCCGTATTCATTTCCATAAAATCTTTTCATCAAAACATACGTGCTTCCACTATTTTATGTGACGAGAAATGAGATGGTAACTCTGTTGATCCTATCTTCCCTTGTATATTCCCTCTGTCGTGTCAGCACTCATATTCTCCTATCTTCCTTCTACTTCCTCTCTGTCTCTTTAGGTAGCTTCTTCATGCCCCAGTGACCATTAAAAAGCATTGAAGGAGATTTCATTTGTGGTCAAGTAAAAATTCTCTACAGATCACATCAGAGGCCTGGCTGGACAAGCAGATAACAGATTCCAAGAGTGAAGACTGTCTTCATAGAGTAGTTTGACCCATGAACCCTGTCTGATTTCTTCTATTTCTCTGTCTGGACTTTTATTCCCCTTTTGCATTGAAAAGTGCAATTATTTTACAGTGACTGATTTTCCTGTTAGAAGATGGAAAGGCCGTTATTAATTTGTCCTCACGTTAATATATTTCATTTCCTTTCATCTTTATTACCCATCTATATCTTCCTCAGAGGTCTTGTTTACATAAAACAGGACTCTTGGATGCAGAAAGAGCTTAATGAGTCTCAGCATAACCACTACAGAGCAAACACGGTACACTCATCCTGTATAATTATGAATCATTTGACAGTATTAACAAACGTCTTCAGCAAATGGTGCCAGGCAGCTTCTTTCTAGATATTTTTATTACTATAAAGATAAGCCATAAACTCAGTTATGAGCTTGGTCTATGAGATTCTGGCATTAAGCTCTAACAGTAGGGGCAAGTATCTTGAACTGTGTTACAGGCTTGAAGAATTTGGGTTTTCTTAATCTCATAAGTTTTCCTTTCTTTCTCCCTTCTTCCCTCACTTTTTTTCTCTCCTCCCTTCTTCCCTCTGTTCTTCACTTCCTTCCTTCCTTCCAGGTTTCAATTTTTTGTACAGTCAGAGCACTGTTGTTGTTGTTGTTATGTGCTGTGGAGTCAGACCCAACTCATAGCGACCCCTCCTTGGGTTTCTGAGGCGGTATCACTATGGAAGTAGATTGCCCAACCTTCCTTCCAAGGAGTGGCTGGTGGGTTTGAACCTCCAGCCTTCTGGTTAGCAGGCAAGTGCCTTAGGCACTGTGCTACCTAGCCATTCCCAGTCAGAGCACTAAGCACAGACAAATAAGACTTAGAAACATTGAAGCCTCAGTTATACTCACAACAGTGTCTTCTCACCAAGGACTTCTGGTTCAACAAGACTGACCTGAGAGCCTGAGGACCTGACCATTGGGTTTCCCTTTAACTGAGATCACACCATGAAAAAAACAAAACAAAACAAAAAGCTGGGAGCAAGTTGTTATCTTCAACAACTAGTTGCTGAGCACCTACTATGCACCTGACATTGTTTTAAGAGCAGATGTAAATCAGATGTGGGAATACCCGTCTTGGTAAGATAAGAAAGCCTATAGAAACCAGGGGATATTTGATCTTATCTTGGAAGGATGAGCAGGAGTTTTGCCAGACAGAAGCGGAAGAAAGAGGTGCTAGATGAGAGGTCTGAGGTGATAAATGCATACATGGAAATGTGAAAGTACACCAGGGTTTGGAGAAGGCTGCTGAAGCCTGGTATGATTGGTTTACAGGGTTTCCAAGAAGGTATGACTGGAACATGAAAATGGGGGTGGGAATGGCAAGCTTGTGAAATGCCTTATGTATGTACAGTAGTAAGTTGTTCAGTTACAAAGGTGATTTCCCTTAGTCTTTGTTAATCATAAGCACAGTTCATGGAGAAATGCACAAAGGAACTTTGCAGAATGATTTGTCCTTTCACACAAACATTTTTTAATGCCTTCAATTGTATGGTATTGAACTAGATGTGAGAATGGAATAACTAAAAAAAGGGGGGGGGGTGCCTGCCCTCTAGGAGCTCACAATCCACAATAAAAAAAAAAAAAAGGTACATAAATAACTCAAGCAAAATGAGACAAGAGAGTGACAAGAAATGTATCAAGAAAGCATATGGGAGGTAGCAAGGAGTGCCATATAGAAAGGCATTAAGAAGGGGCGACTGGTGAAGAATGTGTGTTTGGGGGGTACAAGGAATAGGAGTAAACAAGGGCAAGAGCAACCTAGACAAGAGGAATGAAGAGCGAAACAATCAAGATGTGAGAGATCAGCATGGTTTGAGAAAAGTAAAGCATGTAGGTCTAGCTTTGAAGTAGCACAGCATGGTAGGAAGATGGGCTGGGATGAGTTTAGGGAAGGCCTTGAATGCTATAATAAGACATCCAGACTTTATCCAATAGAAAATAGAGACTAATAAAACTTACTTCATGGTGATATTATAGCAAAGGCATAATCTAGGCAAACATTCATTTTAAGAACCTTCTTTAGGGAATGGTTACCAGAAATATTGTCTGGAGGATTTGTGGCTCAGTGGGAAAGAAATAAATTCATTTATCCATTTAGTCATCTGCCATCACTAGCCTGAAGAGAACGCCTTCTAGTTGAAATAGTAGAGAGCTTCTGGGAAATCAATGGTTAATTGTATTTGGGCATATCTCCCTTTTATTCATCTCAATTTGTTGTTGTTGTTGTTATGTGCCGTCAATAAGGTCTCAGAAATAGTAGATTAATATTCATCAGAGATTTTTATAAGAAAACAATACTACTCTAATCAACACAACAGCAGAACTTAGACATCATTAGTTAATAAATACTGGCAGGTCCTTTGAAGTTCAAAAGTACCATAAACACACTACAAATTATTACTGGTAACCAACAAAGCAGAGGCATCTTTCCAGCACCAAACATAAAAGGCCAACTAGTAGGTTTGAAGATTCCATAGGTGGCACTCCCTCCTTCTCACTCACTACAACTTCTCGCAACATTGCTTCAGTCAATGTCAAGGGAAGTTCTGCTCTTTCTGAATATCAAAGGACACAGGTTCAACTTGGCTCTAGAAGACATTGGAAATATTTGCCAAAAACAAAGAGAAAATCAATGCAGCTGAGCTGGGAAACATTAAAAGAGAACAATAATTGGTCACAACAGCAGAGTCTTTGAGATGGAAAATTGGACTGACTGTATTCCAGGCTCTAAACAAGGTGTCCTTAACCAGGAATCTATACGATTGACCATGTTCCCATAGGTTCCATGGATAAATCTGATGTGGGGAAATCTGTAAGCTTGGGTGAAAAATAATTTATATCTTTATTTTCAATGACTAAAAAAAAAAAAAACTCACTGCCAACGAGTCAGATCCAACCCATAGCAACCCCTCCTTGGGTTTCTGAGGCAGTATCACTACAAAAGTGGATTGCTCAACCTTCCTTCCAAGGAGTGGCTGGTGGGTTTGAACTGCCAGCCTTCTGGTTAGCAGTCAAATTTCCTTTAATGATGAATGTAGTCAACAAACCACAGTAGCAGTACTTGTAAGTTTTTCACCAATAGAAATCACAGTTATTTTCATACCATATTATACTGTTACAGATATCTTGAAATATCATTTAGGGTCATCACTATTTTGAATCATAGTAGTTATTAGACTGAGTGCTTGTTTGTTGTTGTTGTTAGCTGACCTTGAGTCAGCCTCCAACCTGCGACGACCCCATAAGCAACAGAATGAAACACTGCCTAGTCCTTTGCCATCTCCAAGATTGGTTGTGGATTAGACCACTGTGATCCATAGGGGTTTCATGGGCTAATTTTCAGAATAGATCACCAGGCCTTTCTTCCTACTCTGTCACTGTCCAGAAGTTCTACTGAAACCTGTTCAGAATGATAGCAACACTCAAGCCCCCACTGACAGACAGTGGTGGCTGTGCATGAGGTACATTGGCCAGAATCAAACATGGGTCCCTCTCATGGAAGGTGAAAATTCTACCACAGACCCACTAAGGTCTTGTTAAGGCTTGATAAAGAAGTACATCTATTACTGTATCACAAATATGTTTAAAAAAAATGATAGCTGTTACTGTTTTCTTTTGTAATCATCTGTATTTCATTTTATGCATTTAGAAACTTTATTCTAGCTTCACTAGACTCCAAATGAGTCTAAAGCAGGGGGGAAAAAAAAAAAGTCTCTGTGCTAGACACATTTGTCCATCATTCTGAGGGTATAGCTTCACAGCTCTCTAGATTTGTTTCTGTCACTCCCCACATATAACCAGCCCTCCACCTCGCCCCTGTTTCCTGCTGTTTCTCCAGTAAACTGCACTCTGTCCCAGTTCGTTACCTCTGCAAGCTCTGGTCCCACAATCCAGAACCAGTTCACCTGGCTCATAATTTTGTATATTTTTCTTTAAAGTGGATCAAGATCTATTTAGTAAGAGTGATAAGAAACTGATTTTCTGTGAACTAGATTTGCATAGTCTTTCTTTGTAACCCATATGTCTGCTGTCCCCTCAATCTCTTCTTTCAGCATTCCCATAACTAAACACTTCACTGAGTGAGAAGAGCTTCCTGGATATTTCACACATGAAACACCGAGGTGATTTACATCCATGGGCATCTGGCATTTCATGGGAAATGTTCGCACCAGCCATGTCCCTCCTCCCTGTTTTCACATCCTCAGTGGTAGGGTCTCCTCTCTCTTATTCCCCTCTGGCATGCAGCCTTTCTCCTTGCGTCTTCACCCTCATAGACCTCCACATTCTCCCTTTTTTTTTTATGTGAAGCCATTTAACTTTGTCCTAGTTTCTCTAAGTTTTCATGCTTAATGCTTTATACTGAGATAAGGAATTTGTTTATAATCAGCAAACAAAAGATCGTATAATTACAAATATCCACCCTCCTTAAAGGCAATAAGTTTTATAAGTTTTCCTGTCACATGTTCACATTAAAAACTAGAGATTTATTACATGCCTAGAAGAGGAGCCAGATGATTTTACATTTCAGCAATTACATAAGGAGTAATATAAGAAGACTACTGCTACATGGCACCATATTTCTAGTTTTATCCATTTTATTTTTTTTTTTTACATAACTTTTTATTGTGATTTTGGTGAAAGTTTATTGGAACAATTTTTTTTTCCATTCAATAAGACATACACATTTTGTTTTGACTTTGATTGCAATCCCTACAAAGTAACAGCACTCTTCCCATTTCCTCCCTGTTTTCAAATGTTTCCATTCATCCTTCTTTCCTGTCCTTTCCTGCCTACAGAGCTTTATCCCTGGGCAAATGCTGCCCTTTTGATCTCATATGGTTGATTGTTTTAATGAATGCATACCTTCCTGGTGTTATTGTTCCTTATAGGCCTGTCTATTATTTGCCTGAAAGTTGATCCACAAGGGTAATTTCAGTTCCAGACTTAAAGGATATCTAAGGGCCATAGTCTCAGGAGTTCCACCAGTCTCTATCAGACCAGAAAGCCTGTCTTTTTATTTTTTTTATGATTTTGAGTTTTCTTTCACATTTTTTTCCCATTCTATCCAGCACCTCCTATTGTGATTCCTTTCAGAGTGGTCAGCAGTGGTAGCCAGCCAGGCACCATCTAGTTCTTCTGGTATCAGAGTGTTCTGGTTACCTCGTGCTGCTCTGACAAGAAATATACCACAAATGGCATGGCCTTAACAAACAGGAGTTTATTTTCTTACAGTTTGGAGGTTAGAAGTCCAAGTTCAAGTGCCAGGCTCTAGGGGCTGGGTGAAAGCCCCTCAACCTTGGGGTCCAGCTCTGCCTCCTGCTCCCAGCCCACTAGAGCTAGAGGCGTTTCTTCACTCAGACAGCTGCTGGCAGCTGAGGCTGAGAACCCCAAGGTTGACAATTAAATAGGCACAGTCCCGATGTTACCAAACCACACAGCAGGCCATTAATTTAAGTCCATTTTAAGTCCCAAGGTTGGCAGAGCACAACAGGCTACTGAACAATGACATGCAGGGTGCAAGTGTGCCATAGGCTAGAGACCATTCCCCAAGGCTTCTGCTTATATACAGGAAGACCACATTCCCTAAGGCAGATACTCAGCTGCTCACAGAAGATCCCACCATGGAGTTGATTACCAGTTTCATCACGCGGAATACTACATCCAGCTGCCCAGGCACTCAGCCAGGCCCAGCCAAGTTTACACACAAACTGAACTACCACACAGGGTCATGGAGGTTGAGGTTCAGGTGATTGATTAGTCCTTTGAACTAACTGTTTTCATATATCTTTGACTTTCTTCACTCTTTTTCGCTCCAGACAGGGAGAGTCCAATAATTGCATCCTAGATAATAACTCCTGAGCTTTTCAGACACCAATCAATACTTAACAAAGTAGCATGTAGAACACTGTCTTTATGGACTATATTATAACAATTGATGTCTCCCCAGATTATGGTCCTGAGCCCACAGGCCCAGTAACTCAGTCCCTCAAGGTTTTTAGTTCTGGCTAAGAAGTTTTTATAAAATTTCCCCATGTGCTCTACTATATACATGGATTTATTTGCAGGAAGCATCAAAAGAATATAGAAGGAATACACAGACTCACTGTACCAAAAGGAACTGGTCAACGTTCAACCATTTCTGGAAGTAGCATATGATCAAGAATCAATGGTACTGAAGGAAGAAGTCCAAGCTACAGTGAAAGAATTGGTGAAAAACAGGGCTCCAGGAATTGATGCTGATATTTCAACAATCGGATGCAGCACTGGAAGTGCTCACTCCTGTATGCCAAGAAATTTGGAAGACAGCTAGCTATCCAACCAACTGGAAACAATCCATATTTATGCCCATTCCAAAGGAAGGTGATCCAACAGAATGCAGAATTAATCAAACAATACCACTAATATCACACACAAGTAAAATCTGCTGAAGATAATTCAAAAACAGTTCCAGCAGTAGATTGAGAGGGAACTTTCAGAAATTTAAGCCAGATTCAGAAGAGGAGATGGAAAAAGAGATTTCATTGCTGATGTCAGATGGATCTTGGCTGAAATCAAAATACCAGAAAAATATTGTGGTACAGTGAATTATTTAATATGACTCTTCTCCCAACCTTCCTTCCAAGGAAGGTTGGGCAATCCTACTTCCGTAGTGATACTGCCTCGGAAACCCAAGGAGGGGTCGCTATGAGTCGGGGCCGACTCGACGGCACATAACAACAACAACAAAGCCATGGTCTTTGTGACTTCCACCAGATGACTGGTGGGATGCAAATGTGAGGTGCTTTGTGGCCTACCAAGGGGACTGGATAGCGTGTTAGTAATGTAAATAAGATACATGGTACCCTGTAGGTTGGGACAATGGAAATAAGGTATATGGAACCCTAACATGGAGATTGGTCAGTTTTGCCATTTCACTACCTTCCTAAAATGTGAGAAAATACATTCCTGTTTGTTAAAGCCACCCACCCACTTATTTTTCTGCCATAGAAGCACTAGATAACTAAGACATACTGTGAGGAGTGAAGAGCCTGTAACTTTCATTTCTCACCTTCATTAAAGAAATGAGTTATTTCTTCTTGGGCACAAAGGCCCAAGCAATGAATCAACCCCATCATTATACTACCAACTCTACCACCAATTTGGTGGGTGTCAACTCACCACAATGCCTTTAGGGTTGTTTTTTGTTGTTGTTTTGTTGTTGTTATTGTTGCCTGAAAAGGGAGAGCTTCTGCTATTTACCACTCACTTACCTGTACACTGGAATGAATTGAGGTATGTAACACTTCAGAGAATTGAGGATGAAAAGTGTTATAAATAGCATGATTACAAGTAGCAATAAATCAGGTAAAGAATGTAATGTGCAAGATGGAACATTAACTGGAATTAAGCCTCATAAATACAAAAGAACTCAAGGCATGCAGTGCTTTGAATTCTAACAGTAAAGTGCTTACTCTAAATTTTAGATTAACAAGGCACCCAAGTAGTCACCTCAGAAAAGTGTAATCGAAGAATGTTCGGGCAGCAAAACACTGTTGAAAATGTGGCTAATCTGTTGCATATCTTTAATGTTTTTTAGAGGAAATTATAGTACTAAAATTTGACAGTTTACTATGTGTTAGGTACAGTTTGTTTATTAAATTATTTGATCTTCACAACAGTCCTATGAAGGAAGTCCTGTTACTATTCCCATTTTAAACCGTTATGATCCCATTTTAAAGATGGCAAAACTGAGGAACAGAGTTCACATAGCTGACAAACAGCAAAATCAGAACAAAAATTTAGACAGTGTGGTTCTAGAATCTAGTATTAACCACAATGTTATATACTAGTACTCAAATGATGATAATTTTAAAAAAAAAAAAAAAAGCTCTTCTCCTTTTTTAGCTTGTTCCACTTGACCTTTTTCTCTATCTTTTAACCATTAAAATCTCTGGCTCAGGCTTATTACCCACAACTCAGCACTAGACCAGTGAATATTGCAGTAAACTATAACAAAACACCACAGAAATGGCATGTCAACTTTTTCATTCTTTTCAAATGAAGCCATCTAGACAAGAACATTAATTTCATCAAGAAGCTTTCTGTCAGGGAAACTGGAACAGAAGAAGTGTGTATTTTACCCTGACACATAGTATGACAAAGAAGCCATGAGTTTGTTTATATCCAGTCTATGTACTCAGTGATAACAGTACACATCCCCCTTTGGGCAATTCTCACTAGATTTAAAAAAAGAAAAAAAAAAAAAAACCCTCTACCCCTTGAAGCACTTACAGATGAAGATTGAAGACTACAGTCTGCAGTATGGTTTACACCACAATGTAAAGAAAACAAAAATCCTCACAACTGGACCAATAAGCAGCATCACAATAAATGGAGAAAAGACTGAAGATGTCAAAGACTTCATATTACTTTGTTCTACAATCAACACCAATGGAAGTAGCAGTCAAGATATCAGATGATGTATTGCACTGGGCAAATCTGCTGCAAAAGACTTCTTTCAAGTGCTGAAGAGCAAAGATATCTCCTTGAAGACTAAGGTGCACCTGACACAAGCCATGGTATTGCCTCATATATATGTGAGATGCTTTTGAATTGTGGTGTTGGTGAAGAATGCTGAAATACCATGGACTGCTAAAAGAACTAACAGGTCTGTCCTGGAGGAAGTGCAGCTGGAATTCTCCAGTGCTCCTTGGAGGTGAGAATGGCCAGACTTTGTCTCATCTACTTTGGTCATGGTGTCAGAAGGGACCATTCCCTGAAGAAGGATATCTCACTTGGTAAAGTGGAGGGTCAACGAAAAAGGGGAAGGCCCACAATAAGATGGATTGACACAGTGGCTATAGTGATGGGCTCGGGTACACCAAGGATCATGGGGCTGACACAGGACCAAACAGTGTTTTGTTCTGCTGTACACAGGGTCACTAGGAGTTGGAGACGACTTGACAGCACCTAACAACAACAATAACCTCACCATTAAGCTCTATTGACATAACATAGCACACAAAAACATTGTTCTATATGCTCTTTGGTGAATAGCGACTGGGGTCTTAAAAGCTTGTAAGTGCCCATCTAAGATGTAACAATTGGTTGCTACTCTTCCAGAGCAAAGAGGAATGAAGTAAATCAAAGATGCACAGAAACAGTTGGTCCAAAGGACTAATGGACCATATGAACCTCAGTCTACTTGCCCCTGAGACCATAAAAACTAAATGGTACCTGGCTACCACTGTCAACAACTCAGAAAAGGACCAAAATAGAAGATCCTGGATAGAGTGGAAGAAAAATGTGGAACAAAACTCAAAATCAAAAAAAAGGCCAGGCTTACTGGTCTGATAGAGATTGATGAAATCTCTAAGACTGTGGCCCCTAGTTAGCCTTCAGAAATGGAATTGAACTCACTCCCATGGCTTCCACCATGGTGGTTTGTGAGTTGCTATGATGTTGGAGGCTATACAATTGGTATTTCAAATACCAGCAGGGTCATCCATGGTGGACAAGTTTCAACGGAGCTTCCAGAATAAGGTAGACTAGGAAGAAGGACAGGGCCATCCACTTCTGAAAAAATTGGCCCCTGAAAACCTTATAAGTAGCAGTGAAACACTGTCTAATAAATTACTTGCAAATTTTATGAATACCAGTGAAGCATTGCCTGATATACTACCAGAAAATGAGCCCCTCAGGGTGGAAGGCATTCAAAATATGACTGGGGGAAGAGCTGCCTCCTCAAAGTAGAGTTGACCTTACTGATGTAGATGGAGTAAAATTTTCAGGATCTCCATTTGCTGATGGGTTGCAATTCAAATAGGAAGAAATAGCTGCAAACATCCAATAATAATTAGAACATGGAATGTACAAAGTATGAATCTAGGAAAATTGGAAGTTGTCAAAAATGAGGTATAATTCAGAGATATCAATATCCTAGGCATTAGTGAGCTGAAAGGACTGGTACTGGCAATTTTGAATCAGAAAACCATATGTCCTTCTGGTGTAGTGAGTTGCATGTTATGGCTTTTCTAGCCATAGTCTTTGTAACTCCCACTGGATTACTGGGTGGTACTATGGAAATATGTGTCAACTTAGCTGGGCAGCTGGTAGTAGTTATTTCCTATAATAAGACTGGCAATTAACTCCATGGTGGAATTTGCTGTGAGCAACTGAGTAGCTGCTTTTAAACTCCTGATCGTTAAAGTCATCCACCTGGAGGTATTTCTGTTGGAGCAGCACGAAGGAATCTTCTGAGAAAGTTTGCTCTCTCTCAGGTGTGTAGAACTCTGATGTTGGGATAGTTTAGTTTTGCCATTCTGCTAGGCTTAAAATGAGCCCTCATAGAGGTAGAGGAAAGGAATTCTGGTGGTGTAGTGCCTAAGGCATTTGACTGATAACCAGAAGGCTGGCAGTTCAAACCCACCAGCCACTCTGTGGAAGGAAGATTGGGAAATCTACTTCCTTAAAGATTTACAGACTTGGAAACCCAAAGGGGATCACTATGAGTTGGAATTGACTTGATGGCAGTGAGTTTGATTTTTTTAGAGGCAGAAGGAGACTCTCAGTGCTGGCTACAATAGATGCCTGGTTGAGAGAGACACCTGGCTGACAGACGGTGCAGTGGAACCAAGAAGCACAGAACAGAGTGGCTTACTTGGCCCAGGGAGGCAGAGGCCAGGCCAAGAGGTCAAGGGCCAGAGAGGTGTGTCTAAGGGCACAGCAGAGAGGAGACTGTTCTTACTGAAGAATTGTATTCTGAGCACGTCCCTGAAATTGAATTGTAGCTTATTGCTTCCTTAATAAACCCTGTAATCTGTGATTTCTGTGTGACCACTACAGTGAGTTATTGAACCCAGAAAAGAGGTGGTGGATGCCACAGGAGGGACAGTTGGTGTCAAGGTTGGTAAGAGGGCTCGGAGGGTGGCGGCATGTCTGGCCTCATGGGAATAGGCCTTGGGCTTCTGATGGTAATTTTATCTTCCTCTCATGTAGTTCCAAACAAACCAAACTAGGAGCTCTGCTGGCATAGTGCCTAAGGCATTTGACTACTAACCAGAAGACTGGTGGTTCAAACCCACTAGCCATTCCTTGGAAGGAAGGTTGGGTGATCTACTTCCGTAGTGATACAACTTTGGAAACCCAAGGAGGGGTTGTTATGTGTCAGATTTGACTGGATGGCTATGCTCCTTCCTTGCCCCTTTAGCAGGCCTACAATTCCAGCAATGACAAACTGAAGAGGAATGCTGTTGCATTCATCGTCAAAAAGAACATCTCAGGATGTATCCTGAAGCACAATGCTGTCAGTGATAAACTAATATCCATAAGCCTACAAGGAAGACCAGTTAATTCAAATTTATGCACCAACCACTAAAGCCAAAAATGGAGTAACTGAAGAACTGTACCAACTTGGAAAATATGACTTGGGTGATAGAAATGACACTGGAGATCACTTGATAGAATTTTGCAAGACCAAAGACTTATTTATTGCAAATATTTTTTCTCAACAATATAATCAGGGACTCTATAAGTGGACCTTACCAGATGGAGTATACAGGAATCAAATCAATAATATCTGTGGAAAGAGACAATGGAGAAGCTCCATATTATCAGTGAAAGCAAAGCCAGGAGCTGACTGTGGAACAGACCATAAATTGCTCATATACAAGTTCAAGCTGAAGCTGAAGAAAATTAAAACAAGTCACTGAGAGCCAAAATACAACTTTGATTATATCCCACCTTAATTTAGAGACTATTTGAAGAATATATTTGATGCATTGAACACCAATGCTCAAAGACCAAACAAGTTGATATCAAAAACATCATACATGAAGAAAGCAAAAGGTCATTACAAAGACAGAAAAGGAAGAAATGACTAAAATGGATGTCCAAAGAGACTCTTAAACTTGCCCTTGAGTGTAGAATAGCTAAAACAAATGGAAGAAATGATGAAATTAAGGCACTTTATAGAAGATTTCAAAGGGAGGTTTGAGAAGACAAAGTAAAGCATTATAATGAAATGATCAAAGATGTAGAATTAAAAAAACAGAAGGGAAGAGCATGTTCTGCATTTCTCAATCTGGAAGAGCTGAAGAAAAAATTCAAGCCTTGAATTGCAACTTTGAAGGATTCTGTGAGCAAAATATTGAAACATGCAGGAAGCATCAAAAGAAGATGGAAGGAATACATAGTCACCATACCAAAAAGAATCGGTCAGTGTTCAGCCACTTCAGGTGGTAGCATATGATCAAGAATCAATGGTATGGAAGGAATAAGTCCAACCTGAACTGAAGGAATTATGGAAAAACAAAGCTCCAGGAACTGAGAGAATGCCCATCAAGATGTTTCAACAAGCTGATGTAGCACTGGTGGTGCTTACTTTTTTATGCCAAAAAATTTGGAAGACAGCTACCTAGCCAATTGACTGGAAGAAAACCAAATTTGTGCCCATTCCAAAGAAAAGTGTTCCAACAGAATGTGGAAATTGTCAAACAATATTATTCATTTCACACACAAGTAAAATTTTACTGAAGATAGTTCAAAAATGGTTGCAGCAGTATATTGACAGGGAACTTCTAGAAATTAAAGCTGGATTCAGAAGAGGACCAGGAAGATGTCAGATGGATCTTGGCTGAAAGCAAAGAATACCAGAAAAATATTTACCTGTGTTTCATTGACTATGCAAAGGCATTCAATTGTGTGCAAACATTGTAAAGAATGGCAATTCTATAACACTTAATTGTACTCATGAGGAATTTGTACATAGACCAAAAGGCAGCTGTTCGAACAGAACAAGGAGACACAAGATGGTTTAAAATCAGAAAGGTTGGTGCACCAGATTGTATCCTTTCATCCTAGTTATTTAATCTGTATGCTGAGCAAATAATCCAAGAAGTTGTACTATAGGAAGAAGAAAGTACAATCAAGATAGATGATTCATTAACAATCTGCGATATGCAGAAGACACAAAAATCTTGATGAAAGTAAAGATGAATTGAAGCACTTACTGATGAAAATCAAAGATTCCAGCCTTCAGTATGGATTACACCTCGATACAAATAAAAAAAAAAATTCTCACAATTTTTGGACCAATAAGCAAGCAACATCATGATAAATGGAGAAAAGATTGAAGTTGCCAAAGATTTCATTTTACTTTGATCCACAATCAATATCCATGGAAGCAGCAGTCGAGAAATCAGATATCATATCGCACTGGCCAAATCTACTGCAAGGGACGTCTTTAAAGTGTTAAAGAGCAAAGATGTCACTCTGAAAACTAAGGTGTACCTGACCCAAGCCACGACATTTTCAATCTGCTCATATACATGTGAAAGCTGGACAGTGACTAAGGAACACTGAAGGAAAATTGATGTCTTTGAATTGTGGCGTTGGTGAAGAATACTGGAAATACCATAGACTGTCAGAAGAATGAACAAATCTTGGAAAAAATAGAGCTGGAATGCTCCCTGGAAGCAAGAATGGCCAGATTTCATCTCACCTACTTTGGTCATGTTGTCAGAAGGGAGCAGTCCCTAGAGAATGATATAATGCTTGGTAAAGTAAGGTCAGCAAAACAGGGAAAGACCCTCAACAAGATGGATTGACACAGTGGCTGCAACAATGGGCTCAGGCATAGCAGTACTGTGATGATGACACAAGACTGGGCAGTGTGTCTTACTGTTGTACATAGAGTTGCTATGAGTTGGAGCTAATTCAACGACACCTAACAACAAGAAGAATCCCCAAACTGAGGACTCCCAAATAACTTTCTCCATATATTTCCATTTTAAAATATTTTAGAGTTGATAAAATTCTTAGAAATCTTGATCCCTTAAGCCCCTGAGAAAGGACTTTCCCAGTGTAACTCAGTTGGTCTGTGTGTAGTACATGGAGCAGGCTCTGATAACCAGGACCTGCCCTGCAGTTCTGGCTTCCAAGAAGCATCCCTTGAGTCTGCACAGGGAGTCAGTGTGGCCTCTGCTCTCTAAGTGACTACAGTGTCAGTCTTACTTACTGGCTGTGTAATATTAATATATTACTTAATCGGGTATTACAATTGGAAAGAGATTAAAATATAATTATTTGCAAATGGTATATGACCACATGCTAGAAAAGCAAGGAAACTTGCTAAAAATCTATTGACCTTCATAAAAAAAAACTTTATTCTCTCCATATGCATGATAAACATGCAAAAAATTAATAACATTTCTGTATTCCAGCAATACCAGTTACATTTAATATATTTTTAAGTAACTACAAAAATGCATGGTTTAAAATCAAGAAGGAAGTATGAAAGGGAGTGTATCCTTTCACCACACTTATTCAATTTATATGCTGAGTAAATAATCCGGGAAGCTTGGCTATATGAAGAAGAACGTGGCATCAAGATTGGAGGAAGAATCATTAACAACCTGTGATACTCTGATGACACAACTTTGCTTGCTTAAAGTGAGGATGAATTGAGGCACTTACTGATGAAGACTGAAGAATACAGTCTGCAGTATGGATTACATCTCAATATAAAGAAAACAAAAATCCTCACAACTGGACCAATAAGCAGCATCATGATTAATGGAGAAATGATTGACATTGTGAAGGACTTTACATTGCTTGGTTCTACAATCGACGCCAATGGAAGCAGCAGTCAGGACATTTGGGCAGGTCAGCTGCAAAGAACCTCTTTTAAGTGCTGAGAAGCAAACATGTCTCCTTGAGGACTAAGGTGCGCCTGACACAAGCCATGATATTTTCAATCGCCTCATATGCATGTGACAGCTGGACAATGAATAAGGAAGACTGAAGAGGAGCTGATGTTTTTGAGTTGTGGTGCTGGTGAAGAATACTGAAAGTACCATGGACTGCTAAAAGAACTAACAGATCTGTCCTGGAGGAAGTGCAGCCAGAATGCTCCTTGCAGGCAAGAACGGCCAGACTTTGTCTTACCTACTTTGGTTATGTTATCAGAAGGGACTATTCCCTGGAGACGGATGTCATGCTTGGTAAGGTGGAGGGTCAATGAAAGAGGGGAAGGCCCTCAATGAGATGGATTGACACAGTGGCTGCAACGATGGGCTGAAGCATAGCAAGGATCATGGAGCTGGCCCAGGATCAGGCGGTGTTTCATTCTGCTGTGCATAGGGTCGCTATGAGTTGGACATGACTCGATGGCACCTAACAACAACAACAACAACAAAATGCAAAATACTTACAGATGTAGCAAGAGATGTACATTACTCATATATTGAGAGATAACTGATTTGGTAAAGGAGAAATATTTTTATACTTCTAAATTGAAAAATTGGAAATATATTGCCTGATTTTTCACCAAAATATTGTCTATCTTTAATTCTCAATCAAAAGCCTAGCAAGATTTTTCCTAGTATTCCACAAAATTAAAATGTATTTAGAAAAACAAATGTGTGAAACTATAAGTAATATTTTAAAGGACATGAACAATGATAAAACACTATTTTTATCAGATAATAAAATGTAGTATAAAACAAAATAAGAATAGTATTAGTTCTACTACAAATGTAGATATCTACACTAATGGAACTATATAGAAAGTTTTTATGCATAAGAATACAATAGATGATACAGAAATTTAAAATATATATATATATACATGTTGTATTGTCTGATAAGAAACTGGTAAAGGGAGATCAACTTAAGTCCATACCTTACACAAAATCCCAAATGAGTTCCACATGCTGTTAAGATTAAAAGAAAAAATAGAAAATTAGAAAACCTAGCACAAAGAGTATCTAATAATCAAATATCCAGAAGAACAATAATTTCATATGTTTGAGGAAAAAAATTGAAAATAATACTCTATCCAAAGATAGCTTTTCTTAAAAATAAATTAATTCAACTATAAACATTAAAACAAAAAGACAAATTAACTTAAGAAAAAACATTTTGAGTAAGAATGACTTATGGTCATTTTTATATCATCTTTGTAATATAAAAAACCTGTTCAAATCAAGTTTTGAATGATGTGGAAATAAAACTAAAGTAAATTATAAAAAGAGCTCACACACATAGACAAGAAAATAATAAGACCTTAATAGATAATTAGGCAAAGGACAAAACACAGACGATTCACACAAGAAATGCAATTAATAAATAAGCCTGTGGAAAAATCTCGGCACCACTATTTAAGAAAACAAATTAAAGCAACAATAGGGTAGCATTTTCCAACTATAAAATTAATAAATAGTGTTTTTAAGTAAAAATGCACAGTTTTGGTGAGGTTATAATGAAATTGTACACTCATGTATTTTTGCTGTCAGCGTAGATGCTTTAAGCCATTAAAAGAGCCCTAGTGGTGCCATGGTTAAGCATTCAGTTATTAACCCAAAAGCAGGCAGTTTGAATCCACCCGGTGTCTCTGCCAGAGAAAGATCTTGCTATCTGCTCCCAGAAAGATTACAGCCTCAAAAGCCCTATGAGGCAGTTTGAAACTGTCACCTGGGGCCGCTATGAGTCAAAAATCAACTCAATGACACCTAACAACAACAAACACAAGCCATAACAATGGAATTCACCTGTGATTTAAAAAAAAAAAAAAAAAAAATTTTAAATGAAAACTGTAAGCACATGGTGTTTATAGCCATATTGTAACTTTTAGTAAATATTTTGGCCACTATCTAAATGTCTCAGCTATGCTTCCTCTAGGAAGCTTGGCCTCACTCTTTGATCTGCTACTTCCTCACCTGCATGCCACTTTGGAATCTCTCTCTTGGGAATGCCTGTCACTGGCATGTCATAAGCCTCTGGCACAGAACCTGGCACATAGTAGGGGCTGAGTAATTATTTGTTAAATAGATGAATAAATCAAATGAGTCCATGCTAAACAATAGCAGATTGCTTTAGTGAGCCTCTTGATGAAACATGAACCTACTAATTTGCTATTTACGAAAATTATGTTACAACTTGGAAAATGCTTCAGGATAGCACAACGAAGTATGTGGGGTGGGGAGCTAGAATGCAAAATTATACATATATTATGATTGTAATTAGATAACAGTGAATAGGCACATGAATAAACACTGGAAGGTAATATGTAAATTTAATGTTTTTTGTTAGAGTCATGGGATTATGGACTTTCAGTCTTTTCTTCTTTTTTTTTTAAGTACATGAATTTTTCTCTTTTTACAACCGCAAAAAAAGCAAGAGAAAAAAGTCACAGGCCTAGGAATCAGAATAACTGGGTACCAGTTCTGGCTCTAGTATTTAATAGCTTTGTGACCTTAGCCAAGTTACTGAAACTCTTTGAGCCTCAGTTTCCTCATCTATTAAATGGGGACTATAATAGCTACCTCTCAGAGCTGTTGTGAAGTATAAATGACATAATGCATGTGAAAGGATTTTATAAACTATAAAGTGCCATATAAATGCAAGACGCCATTTACTATTAAAATAGCCTGTTTCCAAAGAGAAGTAAGCTTTTCAATTCTCCCAAATTGTTTACATTTAGTCACTTACATCACTCCTCAGAAGGAGGGTTGGACAATCTACTTCCGTAGTGATACTGCCTCGGAAACCCAAGGAGGGGTCGCTATGAGTCAGGTCCAACTCAACGGCACGTAACAACAGTCACTTACATACAGTGTGAAAACAGTTGCAAAGCCATTGAAACACATTATCCTAACTAACATCCTAACATTAGATGTTTCGTAAGCTAATATTGAACATGCCTAAACACAGGCTTATAGGGCAGTAGTGGATTTCCAAATAAGTAGAAGGGGCCTATGAGATGCTGGGAATGCATGGGAAATAAAACCAAAGAGAAAAAGTGTCCCCAGGTAACCAAATAAGGATATTCAAAACTAATCTATCACCCACTTTTAAATTTTAAGTATTCAATTTTCAAAAATAAAAAATATGTATATATAATTAGGAAAAAAGGAAAAATCTTCCTGTCACTAGTGTCCCTGGTCACCCAGTTCCCTTCCACTCAAACATCAATTATTATTGATTCATTTTGTGCCCTTTCCTGCATATGTATTATGTGTCTTTTATGGCTATTAAAGGACCCCCAGGCGGTGCAATTGTTAAGCACTTGGCTGCTAACTAAAAGGTTGGTGGTTCAAACCCACCAGCAACTCTGAGGAAGAAAAGACCTGGAGATCAGCTCCCATAAAGAGTACATCTTAGAAAACCCTATGGGGCAGTTCCACTTTGTCACATGGGGTAGCTATAACTCAACAGCACCTAACAATAACAAGCAAACATAAATGTGTTACATTTTTTCTTTTGAAAAAATTTAACAACACACACATCTTGGTGCTATTTCCCTATTGGTGCATAAAGACTTTCTTTATTTCTTTTGCAGCTGTGCTCTATTCCATTGAATAGACAGATGTTCCTTTATTTACTTAACTTACTTAAATGACTTCCCTTCAAATGGAAATCCAGGTTATTTCTGATCCTTTGCTCTGCCTTCTAAGGAAAAAAAAAGTTTCATTTTGCCTTAAACAGTGAAAATGAGGCAGTCAGGAAAGGAGTCAAAAGGGACCCCAGTCTAGAGAGTTTCTCCTCTGAATAGTGACATGGGCCTTTGGGACCTTCTCAGTTACTTTTCCTGCCCTGGCTCAAAATGACATGGCTGGAAGATGTATTTCAGCTAGCCTTTTCCTTGAAAGCCGATATAAGCTGCAGTTAAGTCTGAAGCCAGACTATCTGGGTTCAAGTCCTGGCTCTTCCCACTTATTCTTTGCATTTTCTCTACCTCAAAATAGTATACACTTCACAGAATTTTATGAGGCTTAAGTGAGTTCATACATGTACAAGTGGTTCTTACGATGTCCAGTATCTCTCAGGGAGTAATTGGAAAGGAGTAACCAAAAAAGATTGGTTTATCCCATGAAATAATGCTCTAAAACAATGGTTTCCAAAGGTGGTCCTCAGGTATGACCTGCAATTGTGAGAAACGCAACCTATGGAATCATAAACTCTGAGGTTGGGACCCAGCAACCTGTGTTTTAAAAATCCTCCAGATAATTCTGATGCAAGCTAAGATGTAAAAACTATTGTTCTAAAATGTGGGGTTTGAGGAGAAAGGATGCTTTTCAAACATATTCAGGTCATGGAATGCCTGAAAACCATGGTTTTTTGTGAGACATCATGAATTAATAACACAGCAAGTCCATGCATTTTGTTGTTGTTGTTATGTGCCATTGAGTTGGACCCGACTCATAGCAACCCCTCCTTGGGTTTCCAAGGTAGTATCACTATGGAAGTAGATTGCCCTGTCTTCCTTTCGAGGAGTGGCTGTTGGGTTTGAACCACCAGCCTTCTGGTTAGCAGTCAAGTTCCTTAGGCACTATGCTACCGTGCATTTTAGTACTGGGAAAATATGACCATATTATTTGTATGCTGTTCTATGCATCTCAAAAAAGATAAATAGAAAATAAATATCCACACTCTAGCACAACAGGTTGTTGTTGTTGTTGTTATGTGCCGTCGAGTCGGCCCCGACTCATAGCGACCCCTCCTTGGGTTTCCGAGGCAGTATCACTACGGAAGTAGGATTGCCCAACCTTCCTTCCGAGGAGTGGCTGGTGGGTTTGAACCGCCAGCCTTCTGGTTAGCAGTCAAGTGCTTTAGCCACTATGCTACCAGTTAGCCACCAAGAAATTCTAATGGAATCTTGAAGAATGTTGGAAAATCCAGGGTGCAATAAAGATGAGCTGAGATGGTGCAAACCTGTTTAAGGGTTTCTGGTGCTTCATCTTTTGGCCACTATCTGAATCTTGATGTAGGAGAAGATTTCAGCTACCATGAATGGAAGTGCTAAGTTGACTTAAGATGGTGCACAGGAACCAGAGGGCAGCAAAATACTAAACACTGCTGAGAGCATCAACTCCAGGAAGGACTTTACTTTCCAGGAGCTCCAGACTAGCACCACCCCCAGGGCTCACATGGCTGATTTTATCCTCCATGTTCCATTTGGCATAGCAAGTGGCAGTGTCTCCACCTGTGATGCAGCGCTTGGAAGTGGCTTTTAACACCTCATCCATGAGGCCTTTGATTCCAGGGCAAAAGCTTTCCATTTAAATACCCCCACAGGTCCATTCCATGCAATCTGCTCAGCCCAAGTGACAGCCTCAGCATACTTCTTGCTGCTCTCCGGACCACAATCCAAGCCCACCCAGCCAGCAGGTATGCCAGAGGCCATAGTGGCTTGGCCATTCTTGGCATTCTCATCAAACTTGTCAGTGATGACAAAGTCAACAAGCAAAGTGATCTTCACACCATTCTTCTCAGCATTGGACATTAAGTCTTTGACAATCTTGGCTTCTTCTTCATCAAATGAAAAAGTGTCAATATCTATGGTATTGAGCACTTTCCCAAAACAAACCAAACTCACTGCCATCGAGTCCAATCTGACTCATAGAGACCCCTCCATGGGTTTCCAAGGCAGTATCACTACAGAAGTGGATTACCCAATTTTCCTTCTGAGGAGTGGCTGGTGGATTTGAACCGCTAGCCTTCTGATTAGCAGTCAAATGTCTTAGGCACTATGCCACCAGAGCTTTAAGGAAGGTAAAAGCTATTCCACCTCCCATAGCCAACTATTTGATTTTGTCCAGCATATTACTGATCAGTTAGATCTTGTCTACAACTTTAGTTTCCACCCAGGATGGCTAGCAAGAGTCACTCTGGATTCTTCAAGGCCTTGGCAAAGTAATTCAGCTCTTTCTTCATCAAGAAACCACCAGCTTTCTGTGGCAGATTCACTCTGTGAACTGTGTGCTCTGTGAGCAGTGCCCAAAACATCATTGACATAGACATCCCCTAGCTTGGAAAGTGAAACTTAGAAGGCTTCTATTTGGGCTAGCATAACTTTAATCTTATTCTCAGAAGCATCTTTTCCCTTCCCTTCATTTTTCACATGAAAACAGATGTTCTTCAGCAGGATGACAGAACCAGCACCTGGATCAGCACAGGCTTTCTCTACTTCTAGGTCCACACAGTCCTCAAGGACAGAGAATATCCTTCCCTGGCAAAAATCTGGGTTCTATAGCAACTAGCTAAAAGGTGTATTTTTCAGGCATGGGTATACCATCAGGCCAGCCCAGGTGCCTCATAAGAACAATAGGCATGGCTCCATTGTCCAAGCAAAATTTGATGGTTGGGATGTCAACTTTTACCCTCTGGTTGTTTGTTATCTGATTGTTCTTCATAGGAACATTAAAGTCCACTCTTATGACTATCCACTTCCCTTTCACATCCACCTTGTCCAGAGTAAGCTTGTTATAAAGAGACATCTTGACACAGAGGTTAGAGGTTGGGACTTAGAAAGTGGCAACAAAGGACAACAATGGCAGCCAAGGAGTGCTCAAGACATGAATAGAAAGTTGAGTGCAGCACACAGGCCTGGACCCTAGGGCCTCATTATGCTCCTTGAGAAAATGAGTATCTGGCCCTGGGGACTCAGAACCATAGTCTCAGGGGATATCAAGGTCAATTGGCACAACACAGTCCACAAAGAAAATGTTGTACATCCTACTTTGCTGAGTAGCAAGTGGGGCCTTAAAGCTTGTGAGCAGCCATCTAAGATGTAGCTATTGGTCTCTCCTTGTCCAGAGCAAAAAAGAGTAAATAAAATAAAAGATACACAGAAACAATTAGTCCAAAGGACTAATGGGCCATGCAAACCCCAGCCTCAATGACCCTGAGATCAGAACTAGATGGTACCTTCCTACCACTATGCACTGCTCTGATAGGGGTTACATTATAAAGTCCTAGACAGAGTTGGAGGAAAATGTTAAACAAAACTGAAAATCGTAACAACAACAACAAAAAAAAAAGACCAGGCTTACTGGCTGGAGAGACTGGTGGAACCCTGGAAACTATGGTCCTTAGTCACCCTTCAGTCCTAGAACTGAATTCACCCTCATGGCTCAATTTTCAGTTAAACAATAGACAGGTATACAAAGTGAACAATAACACTAGGAAGGTATACACATTTTTAAAAAAAGAAAAAAGAAATAGAATTGTTTACTTTTAAAACACATTTCCAAAGTTTCTCTTAGTATTGACTTGCTACTAGTTCAGTAGAAAATAATATAAAAACAAATAATTTTAGTTGTTGTTGTTAGGTGCCATCGAGTTGTGTCCAACTCATAGCGACCCTATGCACAGCAGAACAAAACACCACCTGGTCCTGCGCCAGCTCCATGATCCTTACTATACTTGAGCCCATCATTGCAGCCACTGTGTCAATCCATCTCATTGAGGGCCTTCTCCTCCCTCGTCGACCCTCCATTTTACCAAGCATGACATCCTTCTCCAAGGAATGGTCCCTTCTGACAACATGACCAAAGTAGGTGAGATGAAGTCTGGCCATTCTTGCTTCCAAGGAGCATTCCAGCTGCACTTCCTCCAGGACAGATCTGTTAGTTCTTTTAGCAGTCCATGGTACTTTCGGTATTCTTCACCAGCACCACAACTCAAAAGCATTAACTCTTCTTCGGTCTTCCTTGTTCATTGTCCAGCTGTCACATGCATATGAGGTGATTGAAAATATCATGGCTTGTTGTGTCAGGCACACTTTAGTCCTCAAGAAGACACCTTTGCTTCTCCGCACTTAAAAGAGGTTCTTTGCAGCTGACCTGCCCAATGCTATACGTCGTCTAATGTCCTGACTGCTGCTTCCATTGGCGTTGATTGTAGAACCAAGCAATGTGAATTCCTTGACAACTTCAATCTTTTCTCCATTTATCATGATGCTGCATATAGGTCCAGTTGTGAGGATTTTTGTTGTCTTTATATTGAGATGTAACCCATACTGCAAACTATATTCTTCAATTTTCATCAGTAAGTGCCTCAAGTCATCCTCACTTTCAGCAAGCAAAGTTGTGTTGTCAGCATATCTTAGGTTGTTAATGAGACTTCCTCCAATATTGATGCCACGTTTTTCTTCATATAGCCCAGCTTCTTGGATTATTTGCTCAGCATATAGATTGAATAAGTATGGGGAAAGGATACAACCCTGACACACTCCCTTCTTGAATTTAAACCATGCAGTGTTCCCTTGTTAATGGACAGGTTCCTCATTAGCACAATTAAGTGTTCTGAAATTCCCATTTTTCTCAATGTTATCCACAATTTGTTATGATCCACACAATCAAATGCCTTTGCATAGTCAATAAAACACAAATAAACATCTTTCTGGTATTCTTTGCCTTGAGCCAAGATCCATCTGACAGCAGCTATGATACCTCTTGTTCCACATCAATAATTTTAGTACCAAGTGTCAATATTTTAGTGAAAAACATATAGGAGAACCCAGGAGCGCAGTGGTGACATGATGTGTGTCATTCAAGAAGCCAGGCCCCTGAAAGACCTTAATAGCATCCACGGAGTTCTATCCTGAATACTCTTTATAGAGGAGAACAAAGATTTAAATAATTAGGGCTGAGAAACAAAGTCTTAATTCTCCTGGAATCCAGATTTCTGAGGTACATGGATTTGGGGTGACCTAACCAGGCCATTGATCTGAGGTGATCTTTTGAACTTTGAGCCTTAAGCAGACTGGGCTCTCAAAAGTCTTGCTAATTAGTAAAGACCACCTTGCCTTAGGTATTGGACTATTTTGAAGAATAATTTATGTGTAGTCAGGCAGTCAGTTTCAAGAAACAAGAACTCCAGATTTGAACTGGAAGCTGTGTTTTAAAGTATATAGTTATTATGAAAGGAGCCCTGATTAAGGTCCTACAGTTAAGTACTTGGATGCTAACCAAAATGATGGCAGTTCAAATCCTCCAGCTACCCCACAGAAGAAAGATGTGACAGTCTTCTTCCAGAAAGATTACAGCCTTGGAAACCCTATCAAGCAGGTCTACTCTGTCCTATAGGGTTACTATGAGTCTGAATCAACTCAACATCAATGGGTTGGGCTTACAGGTTATTATGAAAATACTATTCTGGTCTCACTTCCATGACAATGTCAATAAAATGGGGAAAAGGAATTTTTGGAAGTTCTTTCATCTTTTGAAGACTTTGGCTAGTTAGAAGTGTTGCTCAATTTGCAAATAGCATATTAAATAAACTTCAAATTGATTTTTAAAAATAAATAGAAACAGGAAAAAAAGTCAAAATTGAAAAAAATTGAACTTGTCTAGGCTATAACCAATGGCTCTTGGAGAAGGAAAGTATAGGTGAAAGAAGATTAAACGCACTCTATAATTTCAAAATAGGATTTAACCACTATGATCTCATTTTAGCCATTTTTTTTTTCATTCATTTAATCATTCAGCAAACATTTACAGAGCATGACTACATGTCAACATTGTGCTGAGCACTTAGAATTCTGTGGTGAACAAGACAGGCAGGAAGAGATTATGACTTATCCATAGTGCTATCATATGATCTACTCACAGAAAATAATGGTCCAACTTGAACTCTACCCATGTTACCAGAGTATTTGGCAGAGCTCCCAGAAAGAAACAAGCCATTGCCTTCCTATTCTCCCTGGGTCCAGCACAGGGTCTCTCCACTGAAGAAATGCTAGTATCCTATAACATAAACTAAGGATGTCTGAGGCCAAATAGGTCTGAGGCCAACTCCACCCAGCTGGTGGGACCACCCTGAAGCATTATTTTGACAAGAACAACAGTGTTCACAGGAGAATGTATATCAATATATGGGCCTTTTATTTGCAACCTTGGATAGTGAGGCCCTTTTCCTTTGTGATATAGGAAGCTATTTCTCAGCATTTCTTGGATTCAAAAATCAGACTCTTTGGCTTGCTTCCCCCTGAGGCCGCTAATATTGGTAATCTTCTTTCACCTATACTTTCCTTCTCCAAGAGCCATTGGTTATAGCCTAGACAAGTTCAGAATCAGTCAATAGTGGCTTCCTGGTGTCAAGTACATAACCATGCAATGATTATCTTTGTGGTGGTTGGGCTGGAGGCCCAAGTGCCCAACCCTGGGACTTTCTTCCACTGGTTGCAAGACATTTGGCTGACTCCCAAGTGTGAAGCAGTAGCATTTGTATTCTCAGACAAAAGAACATACATTTTCCCCTTTGCTGCTTGATTGGTTTTAAACAGATGTGTAAATATAGCCATTTGCATTTCACCTCCATATTAGCCAACCTCTGAGACTAGATATAAAGAATGTTCTCACTGCAAATATTGTGCTCAAGAGTATAAAAGGAGGTAGAGTGGACATTATAGCCAAGAATACACTGGTTGAGCTGGTTCTCCATTTGCTCTATAGTCATATGTCATTTCTGGATCATCCTGTAGTTGCTTACATGCCTTTCTTACAAGGAAATTGTGAATCCCTATTTAGGATCTTTTGAGGCTCGTAACTCTTGGGAAGTTTGAGACAAATCAGTTTGGTTCATATGCTCATCTAGAGCTATAATTTGAAATGTGTGGTGCAAAAGAACTGCTCTACATTATAAGAAATGACAAAGAAGCTGGTACTCTAAATCTGAAAGTCAAAGATCTTGTTTTCCAACCAATTTCCTTACAGAAGAACCAATGTGAAAAAAATTCTTGGGAGTTTTTTTCTATTAGTTCTGTTGAGAATAACTGGAGATTTGAATTTATCTTGATTCTCTAAAGACATTAAAATCATTTTCCCCCTAAAATGTTATTGTTTTTAATTTCTATTCCCTTATATTTTGTCTCTTTATTCAAATTGAAGCAAGTTCACAATACTTTCTCATCACTTGATAATTTTTCAGTATTATTTGGGTTTTCTTTTCTTGGCTTTTCTTTCTAAATATCTCTCTTTTCTTTATAAAGTTCTTATTTTATTTTTCTTTACACTCATGAAAAAGTACATACATATTCTGTGGGGTTATCTGATTCTAAATCCTACCACAAGATGGTAATTTACAACTTTCTTAGTAAAGTTGTAAGCTGTAAAACAAATCAGCGTTTCCCACCCACAGGATAATTACTTATAAAAACTATTAGGTCTTCACCTCATTGATTCTAATTTTAGACTACTGTGACATCTGATTAAAGATGGCCAATTCTCAATCATCCCTAGTAATAATGGATAAGAAGAGAACTGTATTTAAATTACATTAAAGATAACTGTTTTTATGAGAAAATCAATATTCCCCCTCATCAAATGTGATCCCAGAGGTGACTCCAAAGGGTAAAATTGACTGATATAGGCTGACTTTTTTTCTTGTTGCTTTTTTCCCATCTTTTATTGGAACAAAAAATAAGCCAAGACGAGAGAAGAAAGGAGAGAGTCAAGGATGGATATCAAAATGTGAAAATGTCATAAACTATCGCTAGAGAGTAAAGAACTAGCTTTGGTTGAGACTTTGAAGATTGTGGCCATGATATGCCTTGTCCATTCACTGCTGTAAGCACAATTTTTACAACCAGTCATAAAAAGGAAAGTAAAGGTTCATTGTGAAACAGTTGGCACATATTTTGCAAAAGTAAGACAAGCTGGCACCACTATATACCCATTAACGTGGGGTTCAATGGTGATCCTATGGTACAGGGCACAGCTAATAAAAAAACTTCAAAAGAAGAGAGAATAAATTATGAAATGTAGCATAGTGTAAGCAGTTTACATTTTCAGCTATGGAGAAACTAAGTTTTGCTTGCAAAGATTAGCAGAGATCACCATTAACAAATAAATAACCCAGTAATTCTATAAATGGATACAGGTTTCATACAGTCAGCTTCACTATTTGAAAAAAGACTGTGGATAGTAGTGATGGTTGTACAACATGATGAATATAACAAATGTCACTGAATTATACATGCAAAAAAAAAATGTTGAGTTGGCAAATGTTTTGTTATACATATTTTTACTAAAATAAAATAATTCTTTAAAAGAATTGTTATTGTATCTAAAATCTCTAGCATTTAAATTTTAAAAGGAATTAAATGATAGCTTTTGAAAGACTTAGAAGAGGTTATCTGTCAAATATACATTTGTAAAGATTCTTCCTGAGAAGATAGAGAATAACTGGATCTCTTTTGCCTTGTAATAAGGAGCCCTGGTGGCACGTTGCTTAAGCACTCAGCTGCTAACCAAAGTGTTGTCTGTTTGAGAAAAATGTGGCAGTCTGCTTCCATAAAAACGACAGCTTTGGAAACTCTCTGGGTAGTTCAACTCTGTCCTATAGGGCCGCTATGAGTTACAATCAGCTTGACAGCAGTGGATTGGGTTGCCTTTTTGTTTTTCTGAAAAATAGGAAATAAGTGACTCCTTAATCTTTACTTTTATAAGTAAAAGCACAATTCTGTCCCCATCACTTTTCTTAATAAACCTATTTTCTATCTCTTTGGTGATTTTCTCTGGATCTATTCTACAGCTCCTACTTTTCTCTTACAATAAGAAGCTAGTTCTAACTAGATTCATCCAAACCTTACCCAGAGCATTTCCACTTCTTATGCTTGCAAAGGCATTCTTTTCTTTAGTTTGTATAATTCCATCAAAAGCAGTCAGACACCTATGAAAACCTAAGATCTGAACAAAAATTTAAGATGACAGCCAAACCTCAAAAATCATAATAGTGCTAGGTAATCACTCCATTAAGTGTACAGAGGGTCTGCAAACCACATGAGCTCGTCCTGGAGATCATGCTGTTCACCTGTGAACTAAGAGCTTTATGATGAGCTGTGCTATCTGTTCATCTTGCATCTTGCCCTATGTTTACATTATAATGCAGAATATAGAAGCGGGGAGAACAGAGTGCCACAATTAGGATTCTTAAATCAGCTGCTTTTTGGTGCTTTATTTTAGTTGTGGGAAAGTTGGATAAGTCAAGCTCTTCCTGAGACCTCAGAGATCAAACAGAATTCAGTTAAGAAGAATCATTTGAAGAACAATAACTATACCATTCTTTACTAGAAATTCTGTGAAATGTAGGTCCTGGCACTCTTATTTCAGTAATTTCTATGCACAGCTCAAATGCTAATATTTGTTAAAAAAAAAAAAAAAAAAAACAATGTAGATGTGACCATTTGACACTTGTATGGCCAGGCATAATTTTTCAAGACAGCTGATGGCACCATGGTGCAAACTGAAGCTTATCTTGATAATATTTGCTAGTAACACAATGGTCACATCAATCAAGTCTTCAAGAGTTATGGAATAATTATAAATAACTGTGAAATACTTGATAGTCAAGCTGAAAGAAACTTAATTTTGTTTAATTAGAGGCATTATACTTCAGACCAGAAAGGAGAACTATAAATCCAAAATTCATAAACCTCCTTTAATTCTTATCACCATGTCCGTTAGTTCCTTGCTACTCAGAGTGTGGTCCCCAGACCAGCAGCAAAGGCATCACCAAGGACCTGGTTAGTAATACAGAATCACAAGCCCATCTCTGATGTATTAAATCTGTGTGTTAACAAGTCCCCACCTTCCTTGTCCCCAGGAGAATTTTGTGCACGTTAAAGTTGGAGAAACACTGCTCAGTCGATCACTTTCTCTTATTATAAATTTTAACTGTAAAATGATATTGTCCTCCTAAACTCCCTCACCTGGAAACTGAAAATACTAATTAACAGAAATACAGCAATTATAATTCTCTTTTAGAGCCATCAGCAAAGTTTCCTGTTTTTAGATTCATAGAATGACCTATTTCACCCAAACACTAAGGAAAAGGGGGAAAAGAGTTAAAAAAAAAAATGGCTCTTGGCAAAACATCAGATATTTCTTTCCTTGTCTTACCTTGTCTAGTGAGGAATCGCCCTAGAATCAACATCTTTTTATCACACACTTTTCTATCATTTCGAGTCTGAAAAAACTTCAAAGGAGGGCCAGGTGCTCCAAGATTAACAGCTGTTTATTATTTTAATTAATTTACTGAAAGAGATGGCTTAGTCCCACAGCAATCCTGAGGAGATTTGGAACTGGAAGAGCAGGCTACATGCATACTCTACAAACATCAAACTGATCTTACAAATGAGAGCAAGTGCTTAAAAAAATGGTAGTGGTAGGAGGGGGAGGTCCTATTACCAAAAGTTCTTGGAACCTTCTGTGGTCTATTCAAACTAACACAATGGTAGAATTGTGAGATCTAACCTGAGGTGATGGTTAATACACTTGTCTGCTAACTGAAATGTTGGTGGTTCAAGCCCACCACCCATGGGCATCTTGGAAGAAAGCCCTGGTGATCTACTTCAGAAAAATCAGCCATTGCAAACCTTATGGAGTACAGTTCTGCTTCGACACACATGGGATCTCCATGAGTCAAAACTGACTCATCAGCAACTGATTTGTTTTTAACTTGACATGATACATCTTCCTTTTGCAATGCTGCATATCCTCCAAACAAACTGGTGGTCTAGTTTTCCATGATGCTGAACACTGGGTAGAATTCCCATGGACAGAATATTTTTGATGTAGAGGCTAATGGAATCTAATAGAGGAAAGGAAGATATCTAAAGACATAGTTTCATCCCTTAGAAATCATCCCTTGGAATTCTAACTTATCTTCACTGGGGTAAAAGCAGCATTCAATGGCCATTCTTGCTAGTTCCCCAGACTATCCTTTCCCAGAAAATACTTGTTTTCAGGAATGTTAAGTGATCATGTTTAAATTGACCCTAAAATTTCCCATTTCCTGTTTTTTTCTACCAGCATAAATCATTTGTTAGTATATGCAGAGAACATTCTTCAAGATGAGTACTGTGCATGATTCCTTAGTATAGTGCTTCTTGAAGACTGGACCACAGTCACCCTGTGTCAGAATCACCTGGAAAGCTTGTTAAAATGCCAAAACATGGGTCTCATTCCAGAGATCCATGTTGTTGTATTATGTTGTTTCCTTAAATCAGAACCCATGGGAGCTGGGGCTTAGAATCTGCATTTTTAACATGCTTCTGCATGATTCTTATCCATGTAAATTGTTCACAGTTTAAAAATCAGCTGAATTTTAGCCTATGAGAGCATCCCAGCTTGCATAGTATTCCTATTCCTACTCTATTGTATTTCCAAGATTTAAGTAAATGCCAAAGGGGCAAGGAGGCCACATCTTCTGACCTCCTCTCACCCCACAAGAGGAAGACAGAATCACCATCAGTAGCCCAAGACCTACACCCATGAAGCCAGACCTGCTGCCTCCCTCCAGCCCTTTCACCAACTCTGAGACTAACCTTTCCTCCTGCAGCACCCACCACCTCTCTGCTAGGTTCAATAATTCGCTACTGTGGCCCACAAAACTCACAGATTATGGGACTTATTAGGGAAGTAACAGCTACAATTTAAGTTCAGGAACATGCTCAGTCTCTCTCAGTCCACCATCTCTCAGCTGACAGTGTATCTCCCAGCAGTGCATGTTTCTTGGTCTCTCTCTCTCTCTCAGAAGTGCATGTCTCTCAGTGTCTCTCTCAGCAGTGTGTGTCTCTTGGTGTCTCTCAGCAATGCATGTCTCTTGCATCCCTCAGCCAGCAGTGTGAGATGCCTTATGCCTGTAGGAGGGGTCCTTTTGAGCCTGGCAGAGCAACCAAACTAACCAATGCCAACATCAGAATTCTATACACCTGAGAGAGAGCAAACTTCCCAGAAAATTACTTCATGCTGTTCACAACAGAAATACCCAGGTGGATAACTTTAACAATCAGGAGCTACTCAGGTGCTTGTGGCAAACTCCACCACAGAGTTTACAAAGACTTATGGCTAGAAAAGCCACACTAAGTAATTTACTACACCATAGTAAAGGATGAAGATCATGTAGTGTCTTACCCTTTTGGGGAGACCAAACACAGCTTAGGTTATTTCTCTATGTTGAACTGTTATGAGAAGTAACCAGGTAAATAAGTGGATACCTTAATAGATCATTAGAATGCTTCCTGATTGTTTAAATTGTGCTTTGATGGATCTCCAATCGAGATCATCTCTGTCTATTTCAGACATGCTTTCACAACCAGCTCCCAGAAAGTTCTGTGGAACTGTGTGATTACGACAATTGTTGCAGGAAAGAAAAAGTATGTGAGGTAGATGGACTGTATTCTGCTGTAGAGTCAGCCCTGACCCATGGTAACCCACACACCTGAGTGAAACACTAGCCAGTCCTACGCTACCCCCATGATCAGTGGCAGACTGGACTCTTGTGATCCAAGGGTTTTCATTGGCTGATTTTTGGAGGTAGACTGCCAGACTTTTCTTCCAAAGCTGTCTTAGTCAAAAAGCTCTGCTGAAACCTATTCAACATCATAGCAACATGCAAGCCTCCACTCATAGATTGATAGTGGATGCACATGAGATGGCAATGGCCAGGAATAGAACCTGGATAACCCATATGGCAGATGAAAATTCTACCTCTGAACCACCACTGTCCCCAGTTGAATTGTATAAACTCCTAAAGTTTTGCCTCAAATATCTAGAAAGACACAGAATTCAAATTAATCTAGTTGGCCCTAGTCTGGATTCACTTTACAGCTGATTGAGCATATCTCGGGTTGTTTTATGATTCGTAGTTACCGCCAGAATTATTCTCCCATTTCTTAATCAATTTCTACACTAAGAAATGTTTAGGTTTAAATTTTCCATCAGGTGAATAGTACACAGTTCTGATTGAGTGTACCTATTCACCAAGCTCTAAATTCACTGTGTTCTTGTAACATTATTGGTGTGTGTTTATTCATTTTTGCCTTTCCATGGTAGAAAGTAAGCATTCATATGAATAATATAATTAGAAGGTGGTCCCAAAAGAGAATCATTGCAATATCAATGTTTATAAGTTAGTATTTATGTACATCTTAATTTAAGTTCTGTTATACTTAAAGTTGTGTGTCAATTTGGCAAGGCCATGACTTTGAGTAGCTTGACAACTAGATGCAGTTATTCCACATGATGAGATTGGATGTGGTGTAACCAACTCCATGGTGGAATCTTCTGTAAGTAGCTAATTAGTTTCCTTCAGGGAGTGGCCTGCTTCCAGTATATACAGAGAAGCTTTTAAAAAGATCTCTAGCTTTTTAGCACATTTTGGATCCTCAATTTGGCCAAGTCTTCATCTCAAATTCTTGGACTTGAACCAATGGTCTGTTTTGTTGCCTACAGATATTGGGATTGTTCCTGGACTTGAACCAGTGGCCTTCCATGTTGCCTGCTAATCTTAGAATTGTGTCATTTTACCTGCCTACCTTGGATTTTTCAGCTTCAGCAGCCAACAGCTGTCTGAGTTAGGAGAAGCCTCCAACTCCAGTGAGCCTGAAGTAAGAGAGAGAGCTGAAGCCCAAGGTCAAGGGGCCTTCACCCAGCCCGTAGAGCTGGCACTCTGAATTTAGTCTTCTAGTCTCCTAACTGTAAGAGAATAAATTCATGTTTCTTAAAACCATCCACTTGGGATATTTCTGTTACAGCAGCACTAGAGAACCAAGACAGGCTCTAAAGACAAAAGTGAATCAAACATTATATATTTTCAATGACTTTTATAGAGAGCTAAAGAATTCTCCTTAAATTCTCAGTTTCTTATCAATATAAATTTGGTCTTCTGTTGAAATCAGCAGTAACATAACAGATTCTGGCAGGATTTTCCCACAAACCCAAACACCCAGGCCAGATCTGGACACCTACATATTATGATCAATAATCAACAGTCTCAGGTTTCACTTAACATGAGATTTCCTCTTTGAGGTCTTGTATTTAAAAAAAAAAAAAAAAAATGCAGAAAGAATTAAGTTTCTCTTCAAAGGAATAATAAAAAGAATGTTACGCTTGGCCCAAGAACTAACTAAATGATTTCCATCCTCATGAAAAGCAGACGGCCATAGGTATTAACCATAGACTGATTCAGGCTCCTAATATATAGCCATACTTTTTCCCAAATGTACCTTATTTCTGTCCCTATAATCTATTCAGCACTAACTGCACTTAGAATGAGGCAAGCTTGGCATGGCAGGAAGTGAACATACCTGAACTTTCAGTGACTTGTAGCCACTCTCACATTTTAACTCTTTGTTCTTTGTGCTCCATAAAGAACATTATGGGATACATCAAGCAAAGATTTATTCTGGGTGACTCAAGAAAAGTTGTAGCCTCTCCAACGAGCTACCAATTTAGGATCTGATGTTTCTTGATCTGAAGCATCGGGATAATCCGCCAATTCATTTTGCATGTTTTAACACAGCTTCATGTGTTCAAGTGACAAAGGGCAAATTGTGTATGATAGCTTGTCAGAGGTAGAAAAAACTAGGGCTCTTTTCAATAGGAGCTTTGTGAAGCACACTTCCATGGTCAGATGGAAGTGAAGACACTGCTGCCTGAGCTCTTGTGACACTAGATGAAGACAAGATGAGCACTACTTCTAAGTGCATATTGCCCCCTGCTAAGGTTAGCAATTCTCATTGATTATCAGTTTACTAAATTACTAAGGGTTTATTTGTCCTTAATTAGAAGATTGATAAGAAAGAAATAAAATAAATGATTATCACTATTTAAGAGATAGAAAATAGATAACTTTTAAAATACATTGTATGATTTGCTTCAAATTATGTAATAATTCCATGCTGAGTCTAGCTTAAAACTCAGAATACAGAATATGACTGTGAAGAGGGCATTGAATGTGTTCTCTGTGCCCATTCGTTATCAAACATTATCTCATACCATTCTCATAAGAATCCTATCAAGTAAGTTTTCTTACACCCATTTTATAGAAAAGGAAATAAGGACCCTGAGTGAGAATCACCTGGGAAATTCATGAAAATGCAGAACCCACACCTCTCCTGAAGAGCTTCTCAGTCCACAGGAAGCAAGTCGTCTGATGGTGTCATGTTGAGATATGCTGAGAATGAAAATGTAATTAGCACTACATACTCATTTCACAGGCATTTTCCTGTTTAAATCAACTTAAGTTTAAAAGAGGAGAGGGACTTTAAACCTACACATATTATTTTTTTTATGTAACTTTATTTAAAAAGGGAAACATTAAGTAAATGATACTCAAAAAAACCAAACTCACTGCCTTCAAATGGGATCCGACTCATAGTGACCCCTCCTTGGGTTTCCGAGGCAGTATCACTACAGAAGTAGATTGCCCAACCTTCCTTCTGAGGAGTGGCTGGTGGGTATGAACCACCAGCCTTCTAGTTAGCAGTCAAATGCCTTAGGCACTATGCCACCAGAGCTCCTAAGTAAATGATAGCAGAGGTGATAACAGATTTGCCTGGACAGCTATTCTAAAGATGGATACCTGGGAAATCCAGTGAAAGGAAGGGTAGATGTCTCTGTTTGCCTGTTCTTGTTGTTATGTGCCATTGAGTCAGACCCGACTCATACCAACCCCTCCTTGGGTTTCTGAGACAGTATCACTATGGAAGTAGATTGCCCAACCTTCCTTCCAAGGAGTGGCTGATGGGTTTGAACTGCCAGCCTTCTGGTTAGCAGTCAAGTGCCTCAGGCACTACACTACCAGAGCTCCTCTGTTTGCCTAGAAATAGGCATTAGCTGGTGAGCAAAGACTTGTCTGTGAGTTCAAGAACCCTTTGCTTCATTCCTGGCTCGATCCTACCATTGGGATCACAGGTAGAAGAGAGAACACAAAAAATATCTCTGGAGTCCAGGGAGTGAGACCCTCTCTCCAATCAGCAGAGCCTTGAAGGAGCCTACTCTATCCCCATAGTGGTGCAGCAGCTTTAAGGAACATTACAGCTCCTTCAAGTTCTGGGTTTGTCACTTTGAAAGCCTTGAACTCTTTCCCCCCAAAAAAGCTTATGCATGCAGACAAAAACATTTCATATCATTTCTGGGATCACTAAAAAGACAAGAAAAGAAGAGAAGACCAAAGTGGATGACAGAAGAGACTCTGAACCTTGCCCTTGAGCGGAGAA
>NW_006921658.1:10633848-10669370 GCF_000298275.1 Orycteropus afer afer
AACAACAACAACAACATCATTTCTGGGGGTTTTTAGGCTTCTTGAAATGTATACAAAGAGCTCTGGTGGTGTAGACATTAAAGAATTTGGTTGCTAACCAAAAGGTCAGTCGTGTGACCCAGCAGCTACTCTGCAAAAGAAAGATGAGGCAATCTGCTTCAGTAAAGATTACAGCCTTGGAAACCCAATGAGGGCTGCTATAAGTCGGGAATCGACTTGATGGCACCGAGTTTGGTTTTGGTTTTGAAGTTCATACACAGTCATCAACTTAAAAACTCTTCTTTATGTGGAAACAAAGAGTTCATTTCAGCCTATGACAAACTAGTTCTATTAATTCATTTGCTATCCATTGATTTCAAATTTTGTCTTAATTCAACTTCTCCTTCCTCAAGTAAAGAAAGAGTTCTTCATTTGAGTTCATGGTTCCCAGTGCCATCATAAGTATCTTGGCAGAGGTGTCCAGAAATCCCTTGATTGTTTAAATAATATTTGGATGTTGTTACATTTTTCTAGGAAGGACTTTTATCAGAATGTCAAAGGAGTTCACAACTCAAAAACAGTTTTTAAAAACATTCTTTTATTATGGTGATAGAAAATTTGGCATCAGTTATGGGTAACAATTGCACATGATTAATGTAATTGATATAACTAAATGTTGCATTGGCAAATATTGTTATATGTATTTTTACAACCATAAAATAAAATTGGATAATTAAAAACAATAATTTTTAAAATTTAAAAAAAAAAATCTTTATCAATGCAAAATGAAACACAGATTACAGAAAAAACCCCACAAAACAAATGTTTGGCTTGTTGTTAGGTGCTGTCAAGTAAAGTGCCCTCGAGTTGGACCCAACTCATAGTGACCTCTCCTTGGATTTCTGAGGCATTATCACTACAGAAGTAAATTGCCCAACCTTCCTTCTGAGGAGTGGCTGGTGGGTCTAATAACCCTATGTACAACAGAAGGAAACATGACCTGATCCTACACCAGGCTCACAATTCTAGCTATGCTTGAGTCCATCATGCAGCCACTGTGTCCACCCATCTTATTAAAGGTCTTCTCCTTTTTTGCTGAACCTCTGCTTATCAAGCACAATATTCTTCTCTAGAGAATTGACTTTTCTGACAACATGACCAAAGTAAGTGAGATAAGTCTGGCACTCTCACGTTCAAGAAGCATTTTGGCTATACTTCTTCCAGGACAAATTTGTTCATTCTTCTGGCAGTACATGGTATTTTCAGTATTTTTCACCAATACCACAATTCAAAGGCATCAACTCCTCTTTGGTCTTCCTTGTTCATTGTCCAGCTTTCATGTGCATACAAGGTGATTGAAAATATCATGGTTTGGATGAGGTTCACCTTAGTCTTCAAAGTGACATCCTCACTTCTTAACACTTTAAAGAGATCTTTTGCAGCAGATTTTCCCAGTGCAATACAATGTCTGATTTCTTGACTGCTGCTTCCATGGGTGGCGATTGTGGATACATGTTGGGCTTGTTGTTGTTGTTGTTATGTGCTGTCGAGTTGTCCCCAACTCATAGCGACCCCTCCTTGGGTTGCCGAGGCAGTATCACTATGGAAGTAGATCACCCAACCTTCCTTCTGAGGAGTGACTGGTGGGTTTGAACCACCAGCCTTCTGATTAGCAGTCAAGTGCCTTAGGGACTATGCTACCAGAGCTCCTCCATGTTTGGCTTAGAGAAGCCTTATTAGGTAAACACCTGTGTAATCAGCACTTGGATGAAGAAATGGAAATAGCAGCCTCTCTATGTGCCCCATCCCAATTACAACCCTTCCCTCCTTCCAAAATAGCCACTATTCTAAATTTAAAAGTAATCAGTTTTTCTTGTGTTTGTTTATGGTTTTATCAACCAAGTGTGTATCCTAAGATACTATCATTTAATCCTGCCTATCATTTAAAATCTTATATGCATTCCGACTCGACGGCACATAACAACACAACAACAACAACGTGCATTTTCAGTCTCTTTTCATATACAAGTTAGACCCCATCGTTCCCCCTCCCCCTTATAATTTGTCTGTTGAAAAATCTCAAGCTGTTTGATTTGCAGAGTTCTCCACAGACTTTTTGCTAATTGCACACTCTTGGTGCAGTTCAGTATGTTCTTCTGTCCTTGGTATTTCCTGCAAATTGTCAGCTGGGTCCAGAAACTGAATCAGATTCAATTTGGCAAAACTATGCTTAGGGTACTATTCTCTCATTAAGAGGTATAAAATATCTTATTTTGACTCTTTTTGATGTAAATAACCATTGATATTCAATACATAGATCTAATAATTCATTAGGAGTTCCAATATTGTCATATTCTAATTATATCACTTTGTTTTCATCTATTAACTATAAGAATTTTATAAGGACATTCTTACCTAGTAGTATAGTTCACAAAGGAAAAGTAGGGTAAGTGCTTGATTCTTTTTGTCTTCAAGATAACAAATTGATATCTGTTATCTTTAGAAGGTAGTTTTCAAGCTATTGCAATTTTTATGCTTATTGAAGCTCAAATTGTCCCACCTCTGTCAGGTAGGAACCTTTTAAATTTGACTCCCAAATCCATTAGACATGACCATACCAGTATTTGATACCTACCTGGGTATCTGGTATGGTAAAATGTTTCAGACTCATTTGCACATATCCTGCTCCAGACTTAAGATCAGACATTTCTTCAAGAAACACTGCTTGCTTTTAAAGGGGTATTTCAGGACCACATCTGTGCTCTAGGGATGTTTTCTTTATTGTCATTGTTTCTAAACTTTTTTAGTAAACAGAGCTATGAAATACATATACCCAATAAACACACATATTTTTTAAAATTCAGTATCTCATGAGCTTATACTGATGTTTCCAATGTAAATTTAGGGTTGTTGCTCTAGGGTTTTATGTCTTTTCACTTGAAAGTCAGTTTGGTATAGGTAACTTCAACACCTCAACATCAAAAAGACAAATAATCCAATTCAAAAATGGGCAACGGACATGAACAGACACTTCAACAAAGAAGTTAATTCAGGCAACCAACAAACACTTGAAGAAATACATGTAATCATTAGCCATTAGAGAGGTGCAAATCAAAACAACAATGAGATATCATCTCACCCTAGCAACAACAGCAAAGTTCAAAAAGACAGAAAACAACAAATGCTAGTGAGAGTGTGGAGAGATTGGAACTCTCATACACTGTTCGTGGGACTATAAAATGATCACTGTGGAAAACAGTATGCCGCTTCCTTAAAAAGTTGGAAATAGAAATACCATTTGATCCAGCAATCCTACTACTAAGAGTATATCCTAAAGAGGTGAGATCCAGGACACAAATAGATGTATGGATGCCCATGTTCATTGCAACACTATTTACAATAGCAAAGAGATGGAAGCAACCTACGTGCCCATCAACAGATGAATGGATAACCAAACTGTGGTACATACACACAATGGAATACTATGCAACATTAAAGAATAATGAAGAAAGTGCTTTCACCCCACAACATGGGTGAATTTGGAGGCCATTACACTGAGTGAAATAAGTCAGTCACAGAAGGACAAATATTGTATGAGTCTATTATAAAAAGTCAAGGAAAGGTTTACAGAGGGAAGGAAAGTATCTTTGTTAGTTACCAAGTATGGGAGAGGAGGGGAAGGAAAGTTCCTTGCTAGGAAAGAAACAAGTGTTGATTTGAATGGAGACAAAATAAAACCATGTGACCAGCACAAAATCACTAAGGAAAAGAAATGGAGAAGTACACAAAAAGTACAGACAATAAAGGTAAATATTATTACATACAAATACTGCATTGTCAGGAATAGCAAACACTAATCTACGAGTAGATGCATAGGTAGACAGGCAAGAAGATCAGCTATGAGCAGGAGAACAGGAATATACCTGAAACCATACACAGGGTGGGCAGATGATATTCCTACATGCATAGTTGTATGTACTATAAAAATGTCCATATGCAGTACAGAGCTAACAGGGGACAGAGTTATAGTAAGTTCTTAGCTACAATTAAGCATGTTGATGGAGTGAGTCAATGGGCCTGCAGGCTCAGGATCATGGTTGCAGGGGTCATCAAGCTCAATTGGCATAACATAGTACACAAAAACATTCTATGTCCTACTTCAGGGAGTAGCAACTGGGGTCTTCAAAGCTTGTGAACAGCCATCTAAGATGCAACTATAGGTCTGTCTTCATCCAGAACAAAGATGAGGAAAGAAAATCAAACATAAAACAATTAATCCAAAGGACTAATGGACCATGAGAACCTCAGCCAATATGACCTTCAGACTAGAAAAAGTAGGTGGTGCCTGGCTACCACTGTAAACCACTCAGAAAGGGATCAAAATTGGAGATCCTGGATAGAGTGGGAGAAAAAAGTGGAACAAAATTAAAAAAAAAAAAAAAACATTTATAAAGACTGGAATTACTTGTGAGATAGAGAATGGTGAAACCCCTGAGACTGTGGTAACTAGATGGTGCCCATTTACCAATGCCAACCACTCAGGAAAGGATGAAAACTGGAGATCCAGAATAGAGTGGAAGGAAAAAGATGGAACAAAATTAAAAAAAAAAAAAAAACATTTATAAAGACTGGAATTACTTGTGAGATAGAGAATGGTGAAACCCCTGAGACTGTGGTAACTAGTCACCCTTCAAGCCTGGAATTGAACTCACTCTCATGGCTAAATTTCAGGCAGAAAATAGGCCAACAGCTAAATAACTACCAGGGAAACGTACTCTTTAGAACAATCAACAATGGGAAATCAAAAGGCAGTATTTGCACAGGGAGAAAGGTAGAGAGTCAGGGATGCATAGGGGGGAAGGACACAGGGAAAATGTGAACACAGGGAGTAAGTCAGAGGAGAGCTCTTACCTTGTGGAGATTGTAATCAGTGTCACAAAACAGTATGAATTGTTGAATGTCAAACAAATCTACTCTGTAAAATTTTAATCAATAATAATTTTATAATAATTATTGTATTGTTAAATAATAATTATTTTTTCTTACATGTCATATCCTTTCTTTGTCTTTATGCACAAAGAATCAGGATTTTTTTTTTTCCTTTTCTTTAAAGTTCAGTAATTTTATTAGAATTTTTCTTGGTGTTGGTTGTTCTCTGTCAATATTCTAAGGTTCACAGTGCTCTGCTTTTTTAATATATAGTTCCAAATATTTCTTTTATTTCAGGATAGTTTTCTCAAATTTTAGCATTTGTTCTATTCCCTTTCTTTGGTTTTCTTTTCCATGGACTCCTGTTATGTATATGCTTTATTTTCTTTGCTTCTCCAACATTTGTCATGTTTTTCTAAATCTTTATTTCTTTCATCATTTCTTTTTGAACTTAAAATTTTTTTCTCTTTTTTATCTTTTTAAGGAATATTTGTTGTGTTTACTCACTGTTGCATTCTTTCTACTCTAAACTTAATTTTTTAAATTTATTTTCAGTTCTTTTCTGAGAATTATCTAATCTCTGAGTTTTTCTAATTGTTTTATGTTGTCCTTTTATGTCTTGAATAATTTTCTTAATTTTTTTTACCTTATTCTAAAATTGTATGTGGTAGTTAAGTTTGTGTGTCAACTTGGTTGGGCCTGGTTGAGTGGCTGGGCAGCTGGATGTAGTATTCCCTAAGATGAGACTGGTAATCAACTCCATGGTGGAATCTACTGTGAGCAGCTGAGTAGCTGCTATAGGGATGTGGTCTGCTTCCTGTATATAAGGAGAAGCCTTGGGGAACAGTCTGTAGCTTATGGCACACTTGAACCCTGCATGTAGCCAAGTTGTTGTTCAGCAGCCTGCCATGCTCAGCCTATCTTGGGACTTTTAATGGACTTGAATTAATGGCCTGCCATGTCATTTGGTAAGATCAGGACTGTTCCTTTTTACTTGTCAACCTTGGGCTTGTCACCCTCAGCAGTCAGCAGCTGTCTGAGTGAAGAAAAGTCTCTAGCTTCAGTGGGCTGGGAACAGGAGGCAGAGGTGGAGCCCAAGGTTGAGGGGCTTTCACCTAGCCCCTATAGCCCGGCACTTTGAACTTGGACTTCAAGCCTCCAAAATCGTAAGAGAATAAACTCCTGTTTGTTGAAGGCATCCCATTTGTGGTATATTCTTGTAAGAGTGGCACTAGGTAACTAGAATATTGTACATTATACAGTATCCATTTTTTCTGGTGTATGCCTTCTCCTCGGAAGGAAGGTTGGGCAATCCTACTTCCGTAGTGATACCACCTCGGAAACCCAAGGAAGGGTCACTATGAGTCGGGTCTGACTTGATGGTACATAACAACAACAACAACAATGCCTTTGGGGTGTGTTTTATTACCTGTAGTAATGCTATTCTGCTCTTAGTTCTTTTTTTTTTTTTTTCTTTTAGTAACTTTATATAAGATTTTACCTCAAAATTTTGTGTTGCTCATTTTAATAGAAGACTAATTTTCCTGAACTTTTAGGCAGCATTTTGGTTCATATAGCTTTTCTAACTTCACAGAGATTTGTCTTCTGTTTTTTTGTGTGTATTGTTTAAATAAAATAAATAAATAAAAAGCAGCTACAAAATATCTAACCAGTACTTTTAAAAACCACCAAGGCAAACAAAATGAACTCAGCACATAAAAGTATTTGGACCAAGAAAATCTCCAACAATACAACAAAACAAACACAATAGAATGATGGCAATCAATTTGTACCTATCCCTAATTACGGTCAATATGAATGCACTAAATGCACCAGTCAAGAGAAAGGGAGTGGCAGACTGGATAAGAAAAGAAGACCCACTGATATGCTGCCTACAAGAGCCCTATCTTAGACACAAAGATAAAAACAAATTAAAAGTCAAGGGGTGGGAAAAAATATACCAAGCCAACGGTAACCAAAAAAGAGCAGGAGTGGCAATACTAATTTCTGACAAAATAGACTTCAAGATGAAAAACAGCATAAGGGACAAAGAAAGACACTATATGATGCTAAAAGGGTCAGTAGACCAAGAAGATATTACCATAATAAATATCTTTGCACTCAATGAAAGTGCTCCAAAATACGTGAAGCAAATACAAACTGAATTGAGAGGAAAAATAGACAACTCTACCACAGTAGTAGGAGACTTTCACACACCGCTTTCAAGGAGGGACAGATCAACTAGGAAAAAAATCAACAAAGATACAGAAGAACTGAACAACACAATCAACCAACTTGACCTCATAGACATATACAGAGCACTCCACCCAACAAAAGCACAATTCCCATTCTTCTCCAGTGCACAGGGATCATTCTCCAGAATAGATCATATGTTAGGACATTAAAAAAAGCCTCAATAAATTCAAAAACACTGAAATACTACAAAGCATCTTCTCAGACCACAGTGCTATAAAATTAGAAATTAATAATAGGAAAATCAAGGAAAAAACATCAAACGTGGAAGCTGAATAATACACTGCTCAAAAACTGCTGACTAAAGAAGAAATAAAAAGTGAAATAAAAAAATTGCCAGAAACAAATGAGAATGAAGATGCATTTTACCGAAACCTATGGACACAGTGAAAGCAGTACTCAGAGGTCAGTTTATAGCAATAAATGCACACATCAAAAAATAGGAAAGAAACAAATCAACACTCTAATTCAACAACTCCAACAATTAGAAAAAGAGCAACAAAAGAAACATACAGTATCCAGAAGTAAGGAAATAATAAAGAGCAGAGCAGAAATAAATGAAACAGAAAACAAGAAACAATAGAGAAAATCAACAAAACAAGAAGCTGGTTCTTCAAAAAGATTAACAAAATTGACAAAGCATTGAGAAATCTAACAAAAGAAAAGAAAGAGAAGATGCAAATAATTAGAATAATAAATGAAAATGGTGACATCACACAGAACCAACTGAAATAAAAAAGATATTGACAGAATATAATGAAGAATTGTACTCCAATAGATTTGAGAACCTAGAAGAGAGGGACAAGTTTCTAGAAACACAAGACCTACCTAAACTATCCCAGTCAGAGATAGAATACTTGAACAGATCCATAACAAAGGAAGAAATTGAACAGGTCATTTAATTTGGAAAAAAAAACGAAACTTCCAACATAAAATATCCTGGCCCTGATGGCTTCACTGGAGAATTTTACCAAATATTCAGGAAAGAGCTGACACCTATACTACTCAAGCTATTCCAGACCACAGAGAAAGATGGAATACTTCCAAAGTCATTTTATGAAGCAAGCATAACACTGATACCAAAACCAGGGAAAGATACCACTAAAAAGGAAAACTGCAGACCAATATCCCTCATGAACATAGACACAAAAATTTTCAACCAAATCCTAGCCAACAGAATCCATCAACATATCAAAAAAAAAAATAATAATAATACACCCTGACCACGTGAGATTCAGACCTGGTATGCAAGGATGGTTCAACATCAGAAAAACAATCAATGTAATCCACCACATAAACAAAACAAAAGAACCATATGATTATATCAATTGATACAAAAAGGCATTTGATAAAATCCAACACCCAGTCCTGTTCAGAATTCTCAGCAAAATGGGGATAGAAGGGAAATTCCTCTACATAATAAAGGGCATATATACAAAGCCAATGGCCAACATTATTGTTAATGGAGAAAGACTCAAAGCACTCCCCTTGCCAACAGGAACCAGACAAGGATGCCCTCTGTCACTGACCCTATTTAACATGGTATTAGAAGTCCTAGCCTGGGCCATAAGGCAAGAAAGAGAAATAAAAGGCATCCAAATTGACAAAGAGGAAATAAAGCTATCTCTATTTGCAGATGACATGATCCTATACGTAGAAAACTCAAGAGACTCCCCCAAAAAACTATTGGAACTAATAGAGAGGTTAAGCAAAGTAGCAGAATACAAGGTCAACATACAAAAATCAGTTAGATTCCTCTACATAAACAAAGAGGCCTCTGAAAAGGAAATAAGGGAAAAAATATCATTTACAATAGCTACTAAAAAGACAAAATATCTAGAAATAAATCTTACCAGAGACACAAAAGACCTATACGAAGAAAACTATGAAGCACTACTACAAGGGATCTACATAAATGGAAGAACCTACCTGTTCATGGATAGGAAGACTGAATATTGTGAAAATGTCAATATTACCCAAGGCAATCTACACATTTAATGCAATCCCGACCCCAACAACATTTTGTAAGGATATGGAAAAACCAATTACTAACTTCATATGGAAAGGAAAGAGACCTCGGACAAGCAGAGCACTACTGACGAAGAAGAACTAAGTGGGAGGTCTCACACTCCTGGATCTTAAAACCTTCTATGCAGCCATAGTAGTCAAAACATTGTGGTACTGGTACAATGACAGACAGATAGACCAAGAGAACAGAATCAAAAACCCAGAAATAGATGCATTCATCTACAGACAGCTGATCTTTGACAAATGACCAAAACCAATTAAATGAGGAAGAGATAGTATCTTTAACAAATGGTGCTGGCAAAATTGAATATCCACTTGCGGAAAAATGAAACAAGACCCATACCTCAACCCATACACAAAAACAAACTCAAGTTGGATCAAAGACTTAAATGTAAAATCCAAAACTATAAAGTTCATCAAAGATAAAATAGAGGCAAATCTGGGGACCCTAATTTATGGCATAAATACATCATCAGGCATAACCCAGAATGCACAGGAAGCGGAAGATAAGCTAGATGACTGGGACCTTCTAAAAATTAAATTCTTGGTAAACTGAAAGACTTCTCCAAAAGGGTAAAAAGAGAGCCTACAGATTGGGAGAAAATATTTGCCTATGACATATCTGGCAAAGGACTAATCTCCAAAATTTATAGAAAACTTCAACACCTCAACATCAAAAAGACAAACAATCCAATTCAAAAATGGGCAAGGGACATCAACAGACACTTCACTAAAGATGATATGCTGGTGGCCAACAAACACATGAGGAATTGCTCATGATCATTAGCCATTAGAGACATGCAAATCATGCAAATGATGAGATTATCATCTCACCCCAGCAATAATAGCAAAGTTCAACAGGACAGAAAATAACAAATGCTGGCAAGGTTGTGGAGAGATTGGAACTCTCATACACTGCTGGTGGAACTATAAAATGGTACAACCATTGTGGCAAATGGTATGGCATTTCCTTAAAAAACTAAAAATAAAAATATCATTTGAACCAGCAATTCCATTACCAGGAATATATCCTGAGAGGTGAGAGACAGGACATGAACAGACATATGCAGACCTGTGTTCACTGCAGCACAATTCACTATAGCAAAGAGATGGAAACAACCTAAATGCCCATCAGCAGATGAATGGATAACCAAATTATGGTGCATTCACACAATGGAATACTATGCTACATTTAAGAACAATGAAGAATATGTGAATCATCTCACAACGTGGATGAACCTGGAGGACATTATGCTGAGTGAAATAAGTTAATCGCAGAACAACTATCATATGGGCCCATTACTGCAAAAAGTCAAGGAAGGGTTTGCTTAGGGAAGAAAACTGTGGTGGTTATGTTTGTGTATCAACTTGACCGGACCTGGTTGAGTAGCTGGGCAGCTGGTGGTAGTTATTCCCCATGATGAGACTGGCAGTCAGCTCCATGGTGGGATCTACCACAAGCAGCTGAGTAGCTGTTTTAGGTATGTGGTCTGCTTCCGTATATAAGAAGCAGCATTGGGAATGGTCTCTAGCTTATGGCATGTTTGGACTCTGCATGTAGCCATGTCATTGTTCAGCAGCCTACCATGCTCTGCCAGCCTTGAGACTTACAATGGACTTAAATTAATGACCTGCCATGTGGTTTGGTAACATCAGTACTGTGCCTTTTTATTTGTCAACCTTGGGTTTGTCAGCCTCAGCAGTTAGCAGCTGTCTGAGTGAAGAAATGCCTCTAGCTCCAGTGGGCCGGGAGCAGGAGGCAGAGCTGGTTGAGGGGCTTTCACCCAGCCCCTAGAGCCTGGCACTTTGAACTTGGACTTAAAGCCTCCAAACTGTAAGAGAATAAACTCCTGTTTGTTTAAGCCATCCCGTTTGTGGTATATTCCTGTCAGAGTGGCACTAGGTAACCAGAATAGGAACTCACTTTGTAGGTTACCAGGGATGGGAAGGAAGGATAGGGGAAAATTTCCAACTAGTTGGGGGCCACATGTTGATTTGGGTAAGGGGAGGAATGGTATGGAAAGAGTCTGTGACCACCATGATAACACTGGATTCAGCTGAGGCTAATCTTACACAGATACTAGTGATACAAAATACCTGCAATCATTACAGAAGCAACAGAAGACAGACATAGAGCAAATGCCTCACAGACAACCAGACATCGTGGAAGAGAGATCTATCAGATCTGCTGAGTCAGGATTATAGTATTGGGGGACACCAGACTCAACTGGCACAACAAAATACATAAAAATCTTGTTCCACAACATACTTTGTTAAGTAGCGACTAGGGTCTTAAAAGCTTTCAAGCGGCCATCTAAGATGCAGCTAATGGTCTCCTCTCATCAGAACTGAAAAAGAGTGAAGAAAACAAAAGGCATTTGGAACAATCAGCCCTAGGACATGAGGGACCTCAAGACTGGAAGAACTAGATGGTTCCCAGCTACTAATGCCAATCACTAGGGAAGGGATCAAAACTGGAGATCCTGGACAGAGTAGGAGGAAAAACATGAAACAAATTCAAAACAAAATAATGACCAGAATTACTGATTGGGTAGAGTCTTATGGGACCCCCCACCCCAAGACTATGGCCCTGGGATACACTTAGAGCCTGGGATAAAACTCACTACAAAGGGCTGACTCTCAGCCCAACAGTAAATAAGACTTACAAGCAGACCACTCAACCCAGGGTGATACACCCACCTATATGACGGAAATCCATCGCTTGGAATACTCAGCCATGGGGCACCACAGGGGCAACATTCACAAGGAGGAAAAGCTGAACAGACAGGAGTGCATAACTAAGAAGTGCACAGGGTCACTGGGAAGGGAGGAGAGTGGGTTAGGGTTGGGAATGGTAATTGGGGAGTGAAACCAAATGTACACAAACTGTTGAATGTAAAACAAATTCTGCTCTGTAAATTTGCACCTAAAGCATAATAAAAAATAAAATAAAATAAAAACCATCAAGGCAATCAAAAACAAGGAAAATGTGAGATTTTGTCACAGCTAAGAGAAGCCTAAGGAGACATGACAACTAAATGTAATGTGATATCTTGAATAGGTTCCTGGAATAGAAAAAGCACATTAGGCAAAAACTAAGGAAATATGAATTAAGAATGAACTTTAATAATAATTACCAATATTGATTTATTAATTATAACAATGTATCACACTAATATACTAAAGATAGGGGAACTGAATGTGAGGTATGTAAGAACTCTTTGTACTATTGTCTCAATTTTTGGGTAAATTTGAAACTATTCTAAAAAGTTACATCTCATACATATTATGGATGTGTGCATATACATATTTGTGTGTGTGTATATATATATATATATATATATATATATATACGCATACATCTGCTTGTACACATACACATACCAACTGGTCTTCTAAGATTTCCTGGCTTTGTTTTTCCCACTCATCCTTCATTTATATGAACCTTCTCTTTTCTTCATTTCTTTGGCATGAGGCCCTACACCCAAGAGTCTTGGTGGGTCAGTTTCAAGGGCTCACAGGGACCACACTGGTCCAGTCACTTTATGCCTTACCATGGGCTCCTTGCACTCCCCAGCAATTGGGATGGGCAACGCACTTGATAGTTCACATTTATTCTCAAATTGACCTGCTATGGTTTCAGTTTCATCTATTTTGGGGTTCTTCCACTCTCAAACCCATCCAATGCCCCATCACTTTCCTCTGCTTTCTCACACAGATGCCAAGAAGACACAGGCCTTGTGATATATTTGAGAGATCATGGGGACACCTGTTTCCTGGTTTTGTCATACAGGTTGTCCATAGATTTGGGGATTTGTGATCTAGTTGCTCTGGGTTTTTCCCCCTTGGAGTTTAAGATCTTGAATATATACATATATATACACACATACATGTTGTTATTGGTGTCCAGTTGATTCTGACTCTTGGTAAACCCATGAGTTATAGAGTAGAATTTCTCCACAGAGTTTTCTTGGCTATAATCTTAACAGAAGTCAAACACAGGTCTTTTTTTTTTTTTTTGCAATACCACTGAATGGGTTTGAACAGCCAACCTTTAGGTTAGTAGTTGAGTAAAAACCATTTGTACCTCCTAACCAAAAAAAAAAAAAAAAAACTCACTGCCGTTGAGTCAGATCCAACTCGTAGCAACCCCTCCTTGGGTTTCCAAGGCAGTATTGCTACGGAAGTAGATTGCCTGACCTTCCTTCCGAGGAGTGGCTGGTTTGTACCTCCTTGGAGCCTATATATCTATGTCTATACCTATATCACTGCTTATCACTATATCTCATCTACATCTGTCAGTTTTATGGAAATATAATTCATGTATCATATACTTTCACCCTCTGTTTTTATGTGGAAATTTCAGGAAGCTCCAAACACCATACTTGCAGCTACCACCATCTTCCCAGCATTCATTAAAAAGACGCCTTTAAGGCAATCATCAACATTAGACTATTGGAATAATGAAGATTTTATTACAGTAGCAGATCTAATTTTATTATAGTAGCTATAGAGAGACTGGAACTTGTATTGGATGGTATATAGTATGGCATTTTGCCATGTGTTTAGAAGCAGAAACTCAAGAGCTTCTTTCACATATAGTATGGAACCAATTCACAATTACTGACAATTAGGATGGCAGCATGGGCATGGACATTTGAAATCCATCAACCATCCCAAAAATCCCATTAATTTTACCTTCTACAACTGTTACCTGATTTTTCCTGGTTGATCTGTCTGGGGAATAATAAGAAAATCCAAAGCATACACAACTGTCATTTTTTCACCTTCTGCCAGGGCATGCACACTTGTGTGGCCTTTTCCTCCTCTCACCCAAGAAACACAACTGCACTAAAGGGCACCTTAATGATACAAAATGCAGGTGATATGGGATAAATAAGTACACTGTGAACCAACACAACTTATTTTCAGAGGTCTGTTTCTCAAAATTCTGAAACACAAAATTACTCTACAGCTAAAGTGCTCAAGGCCTCATCTCAGGTTTTTTTCCTGACTGTCATGATTTTAGAAGCACACAAAGACAATATTTTCTCCAACAGTGTTTTCCAGCCTAGGGAGTCTTGGTGGTGCAAATAGTTCTTGGCTGCTAACTAGAAGATTGGTGGTTTGAACCCACCCAGTAGCTCTGCAAGAGAAAGGCATGGCAATTTGCTTCTGTAAATATTACAGCCAAGAAAACTCCACAAGGCACTTCTACTCTGTCACATGGCATTGCTATGAGTCAGAATTGACTTGATATCACCCAATAACAACACCTCAAAACAAGACTATGTTGTTGGGCCAAGCCCTACAAACATCTGATTCTACTACTAACTCTGATAGACACTTTGAGTAGGACTTGCTGATGCAAATCTTTAAACTGCTAACTAAGCAAAATTAATTTCATTACAGAGAATCCACTCAACCTCCAACAACATTTTCCCCAAAGATTTCTCAATATAAAATTATACAAACTCTATCTTTGCTGTCTGTCCTTTCCCATTCTTAGGCAAAGTACTAAAAGGGAATCAAATGCAGAAAGTAAAAAGGACCCTTGAATAATACATAGCCTGGAAAACCAACTGCCAAATAAAGGACAATAGGCTTCATAATATTTTATTTTATTTTAAAGATTCAACTAGACCTTGTTAGAATTAGTAGCTCACTCTTCCCAGAACATTCTAAGGATGAGAGGCCACCCTCAGAATGCCACCCGAACATAAACCAATCCCCGTACACACCACTAGTCATGGTTTGTTTTCTCAAATAGCAGAAGTTTATTTTATTTCACTGCTCCATCAAAATTATTTATCTCATCTATCATACAGTTCCTGCCTACTGTGTTTTGCCAGAACTAACATGCATGAAAATTATGTTAATGGGGTTTGGACTGTTTTTTAATGTACTTCATATAATCAAGAAACTAAACAAACAGAAAAGGCTCTGAAAGGTGTTCATTCTATTAGGAAGAACCGCTTGCTCTCATAGCACACGTTTTGGAGGAGAGTAACTGCCAAGGATCAAACCACCAGCAGTGCCCTTAGAAAAGACTTGTTTGTTCAAAGAAAAAAAAATAGACTGAGGGACTTATCATTGTACCCCACACCATCAAGTATGGTAGGTTTCCATTCACCAATGGTGGTTTCGTGGAGAGAGCCTGGGAAGTGATTTGGAAAAGATTCTTAACACGAAAACTAACCAAAAGAAAAATTAAGTTTCGATTTTTGAAAAGAAGCCAGCTTGGTGAAAATTGTCCATTGCTTGCGGAAGTCAATGTGTGTACACACAGGGATGTGACTATAATACTGGCCCGGTGGTCTACTTCCAGCAGCACAGTGACGTAGGGAAAAGCCATATTATAAAGAGGGCTTTCTGTTAGTACTGAGAAACGAATATCCTAGGATTTAGTGCAAGATGGATCCACATTACCATAAATTTTCCTCTATAAATAGGTCTTATAGAAAAACTCCATTAAGTTGTTTAAGAACTGGAATTTTGAGGGGCATTCAAATATCGTTGAGATATGGCTTCCAACATTTATACTTACACGTTGATTTTTTAAGAACTGCAAAAACTTCTTGAGAGCCAGGAATTTGATTTGTCTCTCTGTATCACACACACACACACACACACATACATATTAAAGAAAAAAAACTTATCAGCAGTGCCAATAATGGGGGGGGGAGAGCTAAAACCATATAGAATCACTACCTCAAAGGAAAATGAGGACATTGATCTACTACTTTTAACTAGTTTAATGATAGTATCAGATGGATTGACTGACCAATCCAACCCATGGATTTGCACTTAGTGGTTAAAGTGGCCAAAATACACAAAGTGATCTCAAAAGACTTGTAATATATAAAATATGTAACCTTCATTCTTGTCTCTCTCCCAGGGACCTTTGTGGATTTCACAGGAAGAATGAAGCAATATTCCAGATTTTTTGTTTTGTCTTGTTTTTGTTCAATGTGTCTTACATTGAGAATAGTTATTTTTTTTTTACTTTTGCTGTATATATATATATATATATAATAGCAGAATTTGCCAATTCAGAATTGTCAAAAAGAAAATTAATTCTTCACAACATAGTGAGGGTCCTATCACTAGATCTAGTCAAGAATTGGTGATGAATACTCATCAAAGATGTTGTTGTTATGTGCCGTTGAGTCAGACCTGACACATAGATAGTAGAAAGGAATTATATTAGTCAGAACTGTTCATTGATAAGTGACAAAATTAATTCAAAATAACTTAAGCAAAAGGAAAATGCATTGGTTCAATGTAATTCTAGCTACAGGTATAGATAGATCTAGATGTTCAAATGATATCATCAGATATCTCCTTTCACAGTTCAGCTTCATGCCTTTGTGTTGGTTTCATATTCAGGCAGGTGGTCCCTGAGATTGTGGCAAAGATGAGCATATAGAGTTCTAGTCTTTTACTAATAACAAAGTGAAGAAGTGGAAAGAGTTTATTTTCTTTCTTGATAGAACCAGCAATTTCTAGGATTCACTCCAGCTTCGGTCAAGTGCCTAACTCTGAACCTATAGCTGTGGCCAAGGGGGAGAAGTGCTTCTCCTGGCCAGATCTAGGTCATATGCCCACCCCTGCACAAAACTTGGTGGCCACACGCATGTAGCATTCCAGGTCCAGATCATGTAACCATCCTTAGAGCAGGAGAGTGGATGAGCATGAAGTCAATTTCCCTTTCTCCAAAATCATCTGGAGAGTTAACAAGTGTTTCCACAAAGGAAAAACAAGATGCTGTTGAAAACCATATGGAGCAGTTCTACTCTGCACCCATGGGATCACCATGAGTTGGAATCAACTTAACAGTAACTACTAACAACAACAATTATCAGAACAAGATTGGAACATAGGAACATCTGATTGAAAGAGTTGCAGAACAGATAAAAATAACAACTATCTTCTAGCAGAAGTTCATAAGACAGATGGTTGACCTAAAAAAATTCAGTCTCTTCCAGTTAAAATTATATTTATTGCTAAATCACATTTGCTATATCAAGGACTAGGTATTCATTCTATAATTTTAAGTCACACATTTGACCTTTTGTATACTTAATCCCTTAGGCACTTAGTAAAATGGATACAGACAGTGAATAATTCAAGTAATAGCTGGTTACTCACCTTCCTTTGTAAGACATATGTAGGCAGAAGCAGTGGTATGCTGGTAAACTACCTCTTTGAAAAATAAATCTGATATGTGTTATTTGCCAATTTCCATGGTGTGAATACTCCTATCATGGCCAATTTCAAGCTACCAACATGAGGCCACTAAACACTGAGTGTTTAATGATGCCACACATTTGTCTGTCATGAGGGGTTGCTACCCAGCTCTGCAACACACTTGACAAGACTGAATAAAGTTCCAGATCTGTGTAAAATTACCTCAAAAGATGGCATTCAATTGTTTTTTCCCATTTCATCTGAGCACAAGGTAAGAGGCTATGGATTTAAAATAGAGCATTAAATAGTTAAATTAAGTATATGATGCTACATATACTTGCTATAGGAGCTCTGGTAGCCTAGTGCCTAAGGCACTTGACTGCTAACCAGAAGGCTGGTGGTTCAAACCCACCAGCCACTCCTCGGAAGGAAGATGGGGCAATCTACTTCCGTAGTGATACTGCCTTGGAAACCCAAGGTGGGGTCGCTGAGTCGGGTCCGACTCGACAGCACATAACAACACAACAACATACTTGCTATACTATACAGCCACAATGGATGCTATTAAGTGGATTTTTTCAATTAGTTAAGGAATTTCCTAGTGAGACTTTCATAAAATAGTTCTCCTTTCCTATAGTTTGGATGAACTTAAAAGAAAACAGAGACAATGCTAGTTGGTGGGTTGTTATGACACCTCCAGCCCTGTTTGAAAAGTCTAATGTAAGCTCCCTCTCCATTTAACAAAAACTAGGGTTAAATTTTAGCAAAAAAAACCCTAAAATCTAATGGGAAATACATGTATATACATATTATACACACACACATATATGTATTATATATATGTATATAGTATATATACTGTATATATATTAATATTATATAGATATACTAATTTATCCATTACTTTCTTTGTGACAAATGCAAAAAAAATTACAGTAGTATAAATGCTGTGTGGAGAAGTGGCACAGAAACTCAACAGAATCATTCCTTACAATGTAAGAATATATTAAAGGGGCCCTTAGCTAAGCTTCTTACTATGTTTCCCTCCCAAAAGGCTGCAGTTCAGACCTCAAGCTTCCTACATCCCTGGCTCAGTCTTGGACTTTCCCCAGCATCCTCCTTGGAGCTATGAAATGTCCAAGGAGTAACTGATGAGTCAGGAGGAAGGGAACTTCCAGAAGTATCTTGGGAAGATTCATGGGGCTTACACCTCTGAGAAACTCAGCTACTTTGAGCACAATCTGGAGACATGGAGGCAGCTGTGGCCAGGGTTAGAGACGTCTGGCATTGTCCTGCTCATCACTGACACCTAACATCCAGTTGTGAATTTCCCACCAGCACTTTATAAGTATGTGACTGGAGAACTTGGGCTGGTCCTGGCCATGGTCCTCAACAAAGTGGACCTGGCCTCCCCAGCTGTTATGATTGCCTGGAAGCACTATTTCCATCAACACCTACCTTGGCTCCACATCGTCTTTCTCACCTCTTTCCGTAGGGATCTCGGCTCCCCACAGGACCCTCGTAGAGTTTTGAAGAAGAGTTGGAAGAGAGGGAAAGGGTGGACTCAAGCCCTGGAACCAAGCAGTTGCTGAGACCCTATGAAGCCGCTCATTACAGTGCGAAAAGTAGACTTGAACAACTGGTGGGAGAAAATTGTTCAGGTGGCCAGGGCCACCTTGACTAATGGCTCCAGGAAGAGGACAAAGGCGATGGGCTGACAATCCTATTGGAGCAGCAGACTGATTCAGCAGTGGAACTGATGGGAGCGCTGCAAGGATGGGGTGGTGACCATCGGCTGTGTGGGTGTCTCCATCGTGAGAAAGTCCTCGGTGATCAATGCGCTGGTGGGGCGGAAGGTCGTGAATGTCTCCAGAACACCAGGTCACATCATAGAGTTTCCCTCTGTGAAGCTCTGTGACTGCCTGGGCCTCATCGTCCCCTCTCTCCTGCCCAGGCAGTTGCAGGTTCTGGCAGGGATTTATCCCATTGTCCATATTGCAGAACCGTACACAACTGTGGGCTATCTGGCCTCCGCAATTCCCCCACAGGCTCTGCTCCACCTGTGCCACACAGAAACTAAGGACTCCTCAGCAGAACATGCCTGGTATGCCTGGGACATGTGTGAAGCCTGGGCAAAGAAACATGCTTACAAGACAGTCAAGGCAGCTCAGAGTGATGTGTACAGGGCAGCCAACAGCCTCCTACGGCTGGCAGCGGATGGCCACCTCAGCCTCTGTTTTCATCCGCCGGGCTACAGTGAACAGAAAGGCACTTGGAAATTGCATCCAGAGACCATGGAGCTGGTAGTTTTTGCAGGGCAGGGTGGGGCTGGCAGGTGACAAAGAGGAGGAGGAAGAGGAAGGGCTGAGCAGCTCCTGTGATGAGGCAAGAGAGAAAGACCCGGATGAAGATAAGGAGGGAGAAGGGGATGGGACATGCCAATCTCAGCTCCAGGGTCCAGCCTGGTTAAACATTTTGACCTGTAAAAATGGTAATTTCAACTCAATAGGTGGAAATAATAATGTTGTTGTTGTTATGTGCTGTCAAGTCTGACCGGACCCATAGCGACCCCTCTTTGGGTTTCTGAGGCAGTATCACTATGGATGTAGATTGCCTAAACTTCCTTCCCCGGAGTGGTTGGTGGGTTTGAACGGCCAGCCTTCTGGTTAACAGTCAAATGCCTTAGGCACTATGCTACCAGAGATCCTAGGAAATAATAATAGTTAACATTTATATAAACCTTAGTTTGTTCCCAAGCACTGTTCTAAGCATATATATTTTATACACACACACACACACACACACACAAAGATCAATATCTTGTATATATATTTTAAGAAGTATTTAATATAGGCCCTTTAATGCATTCACCCAACAAGCAGCATTGCACCAGACTGAGGTTGATAGGTGCAAGAAGTGGGTCCCAAGCAGTCATCAAAATAAGTAAGGCCTGAGTCAGAGGTCAGGAGCTGAAGCCAAAGACAATAAACTGTTCAGAATGAAAACAACAAGCCAAGTATGAGGCTGGCCAGGGAGGCCCAGGAACAGGATCTTTTTGCCCTGCTCTCTAAAGTTGCTTGGGCTGCTTGTTTCACTTACCATGTCATAGATAAAACAAACACAGAACAACTTTTTAAAAACAATTTATTGTATTTGTTGCTGTAGTTGATGAGAAAATACATAAAAGAACATATACCAATTCAAAATTTCTACATGTCTAATTCAGTGGTATTGATTACATTCAAGTTTGCAACCATTCTCATTCTCCATTTCCAAATTGTTCCTCCTTCATTAACATAAACACACTGCTCCCTAAATTTCCTACCTTATCTTTTGAGTTGCTGTTGTCAATGTGAGTCCATACAGAGAGTTCTTAAAAGAGCTCAGTGCTCAAGGAAAATCTTCTTTACTGATTAAGATAAACTATTATTTGGTTTAAAGAAGACTTCAGAGGATATTTTGATTTAAGATTTAAAGATCATCTCAGGGCAATAGTTTCAGGGGATCATCCAGACTCGATGGCTCCAGAAAATCTGGATTCCATGAGAATTTAAATTCTGTTCTGCATTTTTCCCACTTTTGATCAAGATTATTCTATAGAACCTTTGACCCAAATATTCAGTAAATGATAGGCAGGCATCATCCAGTTCTTTTTGTCTCATGGCAAAGGAGATAGTTGTTTATGAAGGCAATTAGCCGAACATTCCATTTTCTCTTCTTATTCCTGACTTTCTTTCTCTGTTGCTTCTGGCAAATAGAGTCCAATTGTGGTATCTTTCATGGTCACTTAAAAAAAAAAACTCACTTCTGTCAAGTTGAATCCAACACATAGTGACCTCTCCTTGTGTTTCTGAGGCGGTATCACTACGGAAGTAGATTGCCCAATCTTCCTTCTGAGGAGTGGCTGGCGGATTTGAACTGCCAGCTTTCTGGTTAGCAGTCAAATGCCTTAGGCACTACAGCACCAGATTTCTCACTTTGATGGCCACTTGCAAGATTTTAATACCCCAGGTACTATGCAATGATCTAGGAAGCAGAACAGAAGCACTAAACACAATATTAAGTAAATTAACTGGGATGTCCCCTGAAACTATGACCCTGAACTTCAATTCCATTTCCATTGCTGGTGGGAATGCAAAATGATACAGCCATTGTGGAAAACAGTATAGCAGTTTCTCAAAAAAAAAAAAATTTAATTAGAACTACCATATGACCCTGCAGTTTCACTGGGCATATACCCAAGGGACTTGAAAGCAGTAATGTGAACAGAGATATGTAAATCAATGTTTATTGCGTCATTATTCACAACAGCCAAAAGGTGGAAACAAAATGCTCATCAAAAGATGAATGAATAAACAAAATGTGTTTCTGTTGTTGTTGCTAGGTGCTATTGAGTCAGTTCCAACTCATAGAGACCCTACTTGCAAGAGAACTAAACATTGCCCAGTCCTATGTCATCCTCAGGAGCTCTGGTAACTTAGTGCCTAAGGCATCTGACTATTAACCAGAAGGCTGGTGGTTCAAGCCACTCCTCGGAAGGAAGATGGGGCAATCTACTTCAGTAGTGATACTGCTCGGAAACTCAAGGAGGAGTCACTATGAGTCAGATCCAACTCAATGGCAGTGAGTTTGGTTTTTTGGTTTTATGTCATCCTCACAATCGTTGCTATGTTTGAGCTCATTATTGCAACCAGTGTCAATCCATCTAGTTAAGTGTCTTCCTTTGTTTCACTGATCCCCTACTTTACCAAGCATTATGCCTTTCTCCAGGGACTGGTCCCTCCTAATAACATGTCCAAAGTATATAAGACCAAGTCTCACCATTCTCACTTCCAAGGAGCATTCTGGCTATACTTTTTGCAAGACAAATTAAATTTGTTCGTCCTTCTGGCAGTCCATGGTACATTTAATATTCTTCACCAACACCATAATTCAAAGACATTGATTCTTTTTCAGAATCTTCCTTATTCACTGTCCAGGTTTTGTATGCATATGAGGCTACTGAAAATACCATGGCTTCAGTCAGGCTCACCTTAGTCTTCAAAGTGACATCTCTGCTTTTGAACACTTTAAAGAGGTCTTTTGCAGCAGATTGTCCAATGCAATATGTCATTTGATTTCTCGACTGCTGCTTCCATGAACATTGATTATGGATCTAAGGAAAAAGAAATTCATGACAATTCAATCTTTTCTCCATTTATCATGATGTTGCTTATTGATCCACTTGTAAGGATTTTTATTTTCTGTATATTGAGATATAATCAATACTGAAGTCTTTGATCTTCATCAGCAAGTCCTTTAAGTCCTCTTTGCTTTCCACAAGCAAGTTTGTGTAATCTGCATATCACAGGTTGTTTATGAATCTTCCACCAATTATAACGCCACAGTCTTCTTCATATAGTCTAGTTTCTCAGATTATTTTATAAGCATACAGACTGAATAAGTATGTTGAAAGGATACAAACTTGACACACATCTTTCCTGATTTAAAACCATGCAGTATCCTCTTGCCCTGTTCAAATGACTTCTTGGTCTATGGACAGGTTCTATATGAGCACAATTAAGTGTTCCAGAATTCCTATTCTTCAAAATGTTACCCATAATTTGTTTTTGATCCACACAGTTGAATCCCTTTGCATAGTCAATATAGCATAGGTAAACATCGTTCTGGTATTCTCTGCTTTCAGCCAAGACCCATCTGATATCAGAGCATTGTTCCACATCATCTTCTGAGGTGAGTTTAATTTGTGACTTACTTGAATTGGTTTTGCCTTTGTCCTACCCATATTGATGAAACTTGGAAACTGAGTCTATCCAATACCAGCATATTACAATCCAATTTAGCAAGCTATGAGCAACACTGTGCCAGGCAGCAAGGAAGATAAGTCTGAGGCAGGATAACAGAAATACCACATGCTATGGAAACACATGAGAAGGAATGGTTTCAGAGAAGAATAATACTTAAAACAGGAAGAAATCAGAGAGCTGCAAAGGATCGAGAAGGGCATTTCACAGGTAGGGAAAAACAAAGGCAGGAGTCAGGATGGACAGGAAAAGTTGGAACTTGGAGATAATCCTAGAATATCAAAACAGGAGCAATGAGGTTATTAGCACTTATCTATAACCATCAATAGACAAAAGAGAAAGAGGCCCTGGGTCTCAAGATGTCCTACATCAGTATAGTTTTAAATAACTAGCACAGAGACTGCACACAACAGTTTCTCAAAAATGTAGTTTAAAACTACATCCCAAACATTATACATTTATACATTGGGGGGAAAAAAAAACAGTTGTTGTCAAGTCAGCTCCAACTCTTGGCAACCACACATGTATCAGAGTAGAGCTTTGCTCCATAGAGTTTTCAATGGCTGATTTTTTGGAAGTAGATACAAGGCCTTTCTCCTGAGGTACATCTGGGTGGACTTAAACCTCCTACCTTTCAGTTAGCAACGAGCTCTGGTGGCGTAGTACCTAAGGCATTTGACTGCTAACCAGAAGGCTCGTGGTTTAAACCCACCAGCCACTCCGTGGAAGGAAGATGGGGCAATCTACTTCCCCGAAGGGGGTTGCTATGAGTCGGAATCAACTCGATGGTGATAAGTTTGTTGTGGGTTTGTTTTTGGTTTTTTTTTTTGGTTCAGTTAGCAGCTGAGCATGTTAACTGTTTTCACCACTCAGGTACTCCATACCTTCATGCGCCACCCTCAAGTCCTGTTATATTGGCCTATAGCCATAGTTAATCTATTTTTTCCCTTTAAATCTATGTCTTTTTTCTTCAGTCTCATCTTAAAAATCTCCATAAAATAACAGAGTTAGATATAGCTATTCTAATACATGTTAGATAAATATATAGCTAATAACATCAGTTTAAAACTTCCCTTGGACCACCTAGTATCATAGTGTGAACCAACAAAGGGACACAAATCCCACCTTGAGAAAGGCTGCCTTCAGAGGTACTCATTTCAAACTGAGCATCATGAAAGTCTTCATTTGCTAGTGTTTATATCACATATGACAACGTAGACGAAACACAAAGTGTGAAATTGAGGATACCAGATGGCCTTCCTAAACTGTGCTGAAGCATAAATTAATGTGCTACAGTAGAAGGAGAAACTAGCATTTTTGAGTAACTATTGTGGGCAGTCTCTGTGCTAGTTATTTAAAATAGCTTATGAATGGGTGTGGAATTTACACAAAATCAAATAATGTAACCAAGTAAGAAACCTCCTAATGCAAATACCTTCATATTCCAAAATCCTGACAACCCAATATTAAATATCATTTCAAAGTAGTTTTGCCTCAGTTTTTACTTCCTTTTGAGGAAGGTTGTTGGATCCCACTTAAAAGGATGACTAACCTCTAAGGAGGAAGACCACAATACCACAAGAAACAAGGGGAAAAAAATACAACCATCAATTATCTTACAACATTTACTAAAGGCAGTAGAGATTTCTTAATGGTGTGGCAGCTGGTTGGAGTCATGGTGTGGTTTCTCCTTTATCTGTTTGTTTGCTTAAAGTATATGCATTCATGTGTCCCCCCAGCATAGTTTCCTGGGAGACCAAGGAAGATTCTTAACTAGGATTGCAATTGTGTTCGTATGGACTTCTCTTCACAGAAAGGAAATCTGGTTACAGAAAGGAATCAGGGAGCCACTGTTGCCTTACCTCCTAGTCAAATGGCTTTTGGTTTTGGAAGTTTTGGCAGAAGCTGTCTGTATTCCCCTAAAGCCTGTTTATCCCTAAACCAGAACAAAAACACTTTTCTCCTTCATGCTGTTAGTAAGACTGAAGTAAGATGGGGCAGAAGGTACCATGTACAGCATGTTCTGGGGCCCAAAACTACCAAAATAATTAAATATATGGGAAACAGGCCTCACAACAAATAGTAATATATATGGTTATGTGTGTGTGTGTGCATGTATATGCATATATACATATATATGTATATACCAAATTAAAAAAAAAAAAAATCCACTGCCATCAAGTCTATTTTGACTCATAGCAACCACTATTGGGCTTCCAAGGGGGTAAATCTTTATGGAGGTAGATTGCCCACCTTCCTTCCATGGAGAAGCTGATGGGTTTGAACCATCAACCTTCTGATTAGCAGTCAAATGCCATACACACACACACACATATGGCATAAACAGAAGAAGGCTGAGGGTAGAGATGTGGCTCTATTCCTAAGGAAAGCAATGGCTATTGCCTGGTAGATGGCAACGAGTTGTCAACCATATGCATACAAGTGCAACAACAGTGACCTTGAACAGGAGATGTCTCTTACGAGTTGCAATTCCCTGATTCTTTCCAGAACATTGCAGATATGAGAGGCAGGGCAGCAGACAGTTTAGGCACACAGATTCTGCAGACAGACTGTAGCACTACTGACTGCATGGCAAGTTACTTAAGCTCTCTGAGCCTCAGTTTCCTCATCTATAATATAATAGCAATAATAGTACCTCTGGTGGCATAGTGCCTAAGGCATTTGACTGCTAACCAGAAGGCTGGCAGTTCAAACCTACTAGCCACTCCTCGGAAGGAAGACTGGGAAATTTACTTCCATAGAGATAACTGCCTTGGAAACCCAACAAGGGGTCACCATGAGTTGGAACTGACTTGACGGCAGTGAGTTTATTTTATTTTATTTATTTTTTTTTTTGGTAGTACCCACCTCAAAAGAGTTTTTGTAAGGGTTAAATTAGTGATTATATATAAGATATTTAGACCAGTGTCCTGCACATAGTAAGTACTATGTATTTGCTATTATTCTTGTGGTTGTTCATATCACATTAACGATAAGCACTTGCTCTATTTGTATTAAGAATAAGACATTGGTGAGTAAAGTACATGAAATTGAGGTGAGATGTAGTACAACTAAATTCATTACTAAAGAGGACTAGGAATTTTATCCTCCACAGTTGTGTTCTGGTGTGTTGTATTGTTATTTAAGATTTCATTTTCTGGGATAGAATGAGCGTTATTTTAAAAAAAAAAAAAGTTGCAATAGAGTTGATTCTATCTCGTGGTAACCTCATGCAAGTCAGAGTAGAACTGTGCTTCATAGGGTTTTCAGTGGCTAATTTTTTGGAAGTAAATAGCCAAAACCTTCTTCCAAAGTGCCCCTGAGTGGACTCAAACCATGAACCTTTTGTTGACCCCACTCAGTGACTCTAGTACATAGTCCTTCCTGAAGGCTAAAGTGTATATAAAATGTCCAACTGAGATCTTCAAGCCAACTGATTTGGTATCAACAATGTGACCACATCAGCCCTGAGTAGAGGAATTTTTTCTAAATGTAGCTCACAAGAAGCATCCCCTGTCAAGGTCAATGTTACTTCACTTGCATACATATGGCCCACAGATCCTTGCCCTCTATCAGTCAATAAACATGTGCAATGGCGTCTCTCCCTAGGGTGGGAGGGGGAAAGAGTGTCTCTGAATCTAAACTATACAAAGGATGTGAGCAGGCTCTGAGTGTCTCTGCTCTCCACGTCAATCAATAAAATTAGATCCTTACATCTTCTCTTTCTTGAAGGCACTTAATAAGTTACATATTCATTGTTACAAGAAGCACATCCGAGCAACAATACAGCTTGTGGACAGAAAAAAAAACGAACTACTCAAGCTGGGTTCTGATGCTTTAAAAATGTGGTGATAGGAAGTAACCTCAAACACTGGTGAAATCTTCTGAACCAAGTAGGAGTCTGCCTGCTGAAAGACTGCAGATCTGCTCTGAGGGGAGAAGCTTGGTGGTAGGCAGATGTGACACAGCGGGTGTTTAAATCCTGGAGATCCTTGACATTTGCAGATTCAGCTGTTCATAGTACACCATAGAGGAACAGCCCCAATGGTCTATGCCATGTAGTAATCTGTAATTCTGCTGCAAGGCTGGAGGTCATGGGAGACCACATAGCTAATGAGATCACATAGAGACCACTTCTAATGGTAGGACATCACAGACTTCCTTGGGGAAGTACAATATATTATTCAATTTTTTTGTTATATACATTGGGACAGCTTCAAAAGTCAAATGAGGTAATATTAATAATTACACCAAGACAACAGGCATAAACTGAATTTGACCTGGGCAAATAGAAGTGCATGGTCATTTATCCAATGTCTGGCTTTAGGGTTCTCCATTAGTGTAAGCTATGACTCTGATTAATTATTTTTTAAAATTATTAATTTAAAATAGCAATAAAGTGAGATATAAATTTTAATGAAGGTGATTTGATTTGTACAAGGGTTTGTAGACAGCATGTGTAATTACAGAGAAAGGCAGGGGGCTACAGAAACATTTCCATTTTTGAGGTCCATCCAAGTCTTGCCCTAGAGCCTTTGTGAGTCCCAGAAGTTTACTGAAATATCACATAGAACATAACCTCAAGAATGTACGTCCTAACCCTATTTCTGTCAAATTGGGTCAGGGCACTTAAATAGTGAGATTACTATCTGAGCTCAAGTCTAATAGCTCCAAAGGACTGTTATTCTGATCACTAAGGTAAATAATTAAATGGCTCACTAGTTCTACTGATGATTTATAAGGCATATATTGATAGATGAAATTAATTATTTAATTTAGAAATTTGGGAATCAGGGACTGTAATGGATTGAATTATATCCCCTGAAAAAGTTATGTTGAAGGCCTAATTTTTGTACTTGCAAATGTGACTCTGTTTGGAAATGAGGTCATACTGCAGTGAGGTGGGTTCTAAGCCTAATCCCTTCTGAGCGGTGTCTTATAAAAAGAATAGAACAGACACAGACACATACAGGGAAAAGAGACCTTGCGAAGAACCATCTCCAATTTAAGGAACACCAAGGAATATCTGAAGCTACTAACAAGAAAGGACCCTCCGCTAGAGCCATTGCTCTGATTAAGTCTTCTAGTCTCCAAAACTGTGAAAATAAATTTCTGTTTTTAAAGCTACCCATTTGGTGTATCTTTTTTTATGGCACCACCAATTAACTAAGGCAGAAGCATCACAGAAAAATAATAGCCTTACTAAGGCATCAGGGAAGATGAAATAGGTAAGTAATTAACATGTTCCACACACTTAGAATTTGCCAGGCTCTAGACTAGACTAGATACATGCTTCGATTTCACCTTCACACCCTTATGAAGGAGATATTATCCTCATTTATAGAAGCTTGAGAAATCAGAAAGTTTTGCGTAATTTGTTAAGGAAAGTCATTTATATTTTCAGTGAATGTTTTTATACCACCATGGTCAAGAGACATGTTTAAGGTTGGCAGTAAAAAATAATAATTTTCATCATCTTTTCACCTGGAAAGATGAAGAGAAATTAATTTTTTGCTGCTCCCAAGAAACCACTATTATTTAATACATCATGCACTATTAAAAAAAAAAAAAAAGCGTATGGTGTTTACAAAAATACTTCCCTGGAGGAGGGAGCGATTGGCAAACACAGAAGGCATGTATTATTTACATAAAAGTACTACAATTAGACTAAGATAAGTGCTTTTCTGAAAGTCTAACCCATCTAATTTTTGGCTGTGATTTTGTGGCTCTGTAGAATTCCCAGAAGATCTAGAGGAATCCCGGCGCTAGCTAAGTGACATAAACAGGAGAGTGATTTACAAACATACCTACTCCTTACTTATTGATTGCCACATTATCTGACATTTGACATTTACGACAATATAAAAAATCTACTACCTGACCATTTTGCACATTAACAACATACATCTGTCAGTAACAAATGCCCAGTTGCTAGGCAAGAGTAACACTGGCTGTCACAGTTAAGGTTTTGTGTCAACTTGACTGGGCTATGATTCTCAGTGATTTGGCAGTTATGTAATGATGTAATTTGGCAGTTATGTAATGATGTAGACATCCTCCATTTCATAAGCTGATGTGATCATCCTTCATTTTCACATAACAACCTGTTCTTTGGAACCTAAACATGTAATAAGTGAGGAGTGGGTGTATTTTACTATCAATAATAAAGAAACACCATTTTGGGTAATATGCCTCCTTATCTCCAATTCAACATCTGTGCCAAAACCATTATTAAAATGAAGAAGAAGAAATTGGCATTAAGGTGTATCATGGGAAGAGACAGAAACTACAAACTGCAGCCAAGAAGTGACTGAAAAGCATTTTGTTGCAAATGCAATGATAAAGAATTGTAGAGAGCACCATTCTAAAAACTAGCCACCAATCTGCAGTATGTGACTTCCAGATGAACTCACTTTAGGTTAGAAGGTAAACAGACTGAGATTTATACCATAATTACTATAATTATAATTTAGATTTTTTTTACATAAAAGGAAGTAGATTATAGTTATGCAATAATGGCAATAATCCACTCATGTAGTTTTTTGTACTGTACCTACCCAGGACAGGAGATGGTAGGGTGTGGGGAAGAATATACTCCAGTCATAGCTTTAAATGAAAAAGTAGTTCATGTCACCACAGTCAGGTAAATAAAATGGTCTAGGATTTTTAAATGCATATATGAAACACTGAAAGTTTGGCACTGGCAGATCTAAAAAATAAAAGAACAACTTTATTAACCTAGCAAAGATTTCCTAGCTTTGTGTTTCCAGCTGGGCAGTGTGTTCAAAGATCAAAAAATTTCTTTGGCTAACATTCTCCAGGACATACCTTTGCTCTGGAAAATCACTTTGTTAGAAACAGCCTTCTTAGCCTCCTTCCATGCCCTGTCAAACTCCTGCCCATTATTCAAAATTCATCTCAAATGTCACCTCTGCTATGAAATCTTCTCCCAAGTCCCAGTGCAAAAAGTTGTGATCTCTCAGTGGGTTTTTCAGTTCCTTCATACAAATATACCTTTCCTGGGGCTTATCCCATACTGTACTAGCATTCAACAGTGGTACTTCCATCATATTATCTCACTGACCTCCAGGGATGATTCTGGGGACCTATAGGATTAGACTCAGGGCCTCTTCCTCATTCAATATTCAAGAAAATGACCATCACACCTAGTGGAAGACTTCTTATTACACAGCAAAGAAGTAGGTCACAAGTAAATGTCTGTTCATGTGCTTATTGTCAGTTCCTTGAGCCCCGGTGTCAGGTCTTACTAATTTTTTTGTAATGTGTGCTTTCATAGGACAGATTATATGTGCCTAATACATGAAAGAGCTCTGGTGGCACAGTGGATAAGGCCTCTGGCTGCTAACCAGAAAGGTCAGTGGTTCAAACCCACCATCCACCTCTGCAGAAGGAAGATGGGGCTATCTACTTCTGTAAAGATTTACAGCCTCGGAAATTCAATGAGGGTCACTAGGAGTTGGAACTGACTTGATTGCAGTGAGTTTGGTTTGTTTTTTGTTTTTAATACATAAATGTGCATTCATGCAATAAACCACAATGAGAGCAATGGAATTATTTTCCCTTTCTAGAAAAGCCATTTCTCAAGTTTTGAACGTCTAGGAGCCATCCATCTAGATTTTAAAACTTTTTTTTTTTTATATGCTATAACCAGCCACTCCTCAGAAGGAAGATGGGGCAATCTACTTCTGTAGTGATACTGCCTCGGAAACCCAAGGAGGGGTCGCTATGAGTCGGGTCTGACTCGACGGCACATAACAACAACAACAACATAATTATGATAACCTTAAATTTGCAAAGGTACCCAAGTTTATAATTCCAGCCCTGGGCTCCAGACACATATATACAACTTCCAATTTGATTCTTCACACATATACATGTGTACTTAACAGGCTTCTCAAAACTAACATGGCCACAGCAGAACTATAGATTTTACCTTCACCCCAAAAGTGACCTTCCCCTATTCTGCCCATCTCAGTTGTTCAAGCCAGAGGCCTAAAAGTCATTCTTGATTCCTCCCTTCTTCCAATTCTCCACATTCAATCCATCAGAAACTCTTCACAGAAACTCCTAACAGTTCTATCTTCATCAATATGTGTTTCAAATCTGACCACTGGTATCACTCTGGTTCAAGCCACTGTCACCTTACCTGAATGACCCCTATCTAGTCTCTCTATTCCCATTCTTGTTCCCCTATACACGATGACAGCCATAGTGCTCTTCTTAAAATAGCAGTCATATCATGTTTTCTCTGTTCTCAAAAGTCTCCAATGGTTTCTATAAATACATAAAACAAAATCTAAAGTTCATATTATGGATCTCCACAGTTCAATATGATCTGTGCCCTACCAGCCCCTCTGATCTCATTCCCCACCTCTTACCACCATATCCATTGGGTTCACATTCCCTTCTGTTCCAGGGAAAGGCCTTATAATTCTGCTGTTAGGACTTTGCATGTGTTCCTGGAATGCACTCCCAGATCTTCTCCTGGCTGGATCCATCTGGTCATTCTAGTCTTAGTCTAAGTATGGCCTCTTCAGAGAAGCCTTCCTTGATCAACCTTCTAAACTATAGCTCTAAGAACTCTGTAACTTTGAAAATTATCTTGTTTATTATCTAAATCCCCCACTAGAATATAAGTTCTATGAGATCAGGGATCTTGCCTTTCTCACTGCTGTATCCCTAATGCCTAGAACAGGAGAGGTACTCACTTATAGAACACAGAGGGAGTTATCCTTTTTTTAAAAAAAAGTTCTCATTGTGAAATCTGAATTTTCATTACAGTCACCAGGAAGTGACTGTTCTGTGGACATATGATGCTATCTTTGTTGTCAGCCACAAAAATAAACTAGGACTACACACAGACAAAAATCTAGTGACAAATATGCAACAACTTGCTGTGTGATGACATCCCCAACATGGAAGTTTGTCAATGTGCTGTTAGAACAGATGTTAATCAAATTGCCCATAGGGCCAACACAGCTGCGTTGGACATGGGGCCTGCTCAAAAAAGAGTGGGCAGGACTCTCACCTCATAGGATGCATTCTCACTGACTGAAAATCCAAAACATGATGTACCAAATGAATAGCCCAGCTCATCAATAAAATGGAAAGAGGCTGAAGAATCATTCCATTCTACAAATTACAAATTTTTATCCTACCCTGCCCAAAATTAAAGTCTCACTAATTAGCTCCCACTCTTGATGCATATATTTCCCTCTGGTCTTTATAATTATAACTTCCTAATACCTCACCACCATCACCACCAATATCTACCTCACACATCCCCCTTGTCACCCAGCTAAAACTTCATTTATATAGCCAAAATACCCCAAAGGCCATCCAGTTATGAATTCTGCTACTTTTGGCCATTTTACTGGCCAATATGAACATAACATAATCTGTGTAATCCATATGTGATAATGGCTCATCACTGTGGAATTATCAGAGCTTCTAGCTTTTTATTAACCACAAGGAGGTCAATGAGACTTAGCTGGTAATCTGGAAGGCTCACCACTCTCTCCTTCCATCACCATCCATCTTATCTGAAGACGTACTTTTTTGAGCTCTGGTGGCATAGTGGCTAAAGCGTTCATCTGCCAACCAAAAGGTCAGCAGTTCAAACCCACCAGCTGTTCCACAGGAGAAAAATGAGGCAGTCTGCTTACATAAAGATTTACAGCCTTGGAAACCATATGGAGAAGTTCTACTCAGCCCTACAGGGTCATGATGAGTTAGAATTGACAGGCAGTGGGTTTGGTTTTGTTGTTGTTGTTGTTTAGTCACTTCTTGGAGAATGAGGGTAAAAAATCAAGTGTCATTATCCTGGTCTGGTTTAGTCCTTACTTTTATGTAATATAGAGGAAGCACATGGGCTTTGGAATAATGTATACTTTCTTTCTAATCTCAGAAAACTGTGTGACTTGGGCACATTAGTTAACTTCTGTGATATATTATTCCCTCCAATGCTCAATGTTCCTGTTTTAGGCCCTGTTGTGGTTAGTAAGTACAGTGAACCCTGTGAGAGCCGGAACTTGGCAGGATTGTCTTGTTTTTCTAGGTCTCAAGTTCTCTACCTTTGACAAGATGTAGTCTTACCACTTTTCTGTTGCTCTCTATTAATGCAAAATATTTTAGTTTTCCTTCTCTCACAAGTTCCTGCCTTATACAACTTCTGGCTCTTGCAGATTGTACTGTAACAATTTGGCCATCATCTATCACAAACAGGAAATACTCTATGTCTCGATAAATGTCTTTCTGTGATGTATCCTATGTTCTATAGCATACCTGCTAGTGACAGGTGCTAAGATTGGGAAGAGACACACTTCAAGGTTCTTCTTACTGGGAAAGGGAAAGAGAGAGAATACCTCACTTCTTAGTGGCTCTGAGTGAAAAAAAGGGAGTCCAACAGAGTTGATTTTAAAATGAAATACAAGCAGTCCCTGAGTCACAAGGAACTGCACTTACAACCAAGTGTCTGTTTTATTATTTTTTGGGTTTTTCTGCATATCTTATCATTAGTAATAAGTACTATATACGATGTTGCAACATGTACTTTGCTGATGTCATCATTCTTAGATGTTGACTCATAGATGTTCAAAGATCAGGCTTATAAAGATACTGGTAATAAAAGACAATGATGATGAAAACTCAAAAAAAGAAGAAAAAAAGAAAAGAAAGAGAGGTATTCGATTTATATCAGAACCAATTTACAATGAAGTCATTAGGACAAAATCCCAACTGTAAGTAGGGAACTACCCAATAGCAGTTAGTAATGCAAGCTCTGGAATCAAAAATACCAGATTTTGCCACATTTTATCACATTGGCTGTGTGATATCAGATAACTAACAACCTCTCTAAGTCTCCACTTCTAAAATGAGAAAGTACATAGTACCTACCTTGCAGACTGCTAAAAGGATTAAATGAGATAATACATGTGAAATATTTAGCATAATTCCTGGCATATGGTAAACATGTCAATAAATCTCAGGTTTTGCTTTGGCAGTATTGAGAATTTGAGATTCCAGTTGAGATTTACTGATTAATGATAATTAAATGCATTTTTAGTTATATTTATTGTTTGGTGGCCTTGGTAAAAGAATTAGGGCAAGAAAGTTGGGTAGGCTCATCCTGCCCTGTATTCCCAATATTCCTGGAAGGGCTAGGGAAGGGAGGGAAGGAATATGCCAAACCCCATTGCTGTGGAGTCAATGCTGACTCATAGCAACACTGTAGGAGAGGGAACTTCCCCATAGGGTTTCCAAGGCTGTAAATCTTTATGGAAGCAGACTGCCACCTCTTTCTCCCTCAGAGCAACTAGTGGGTTCATACCACTGATTTTTGCTTCGCAGTTGAGTGCTTTAACCACTGTGCCACCAGGACCCCCTCAGGGAATGTGCCAGCAGAGACATATTTCACAAAACTAATTACTTTAGAAGTTAATGCACAGATGCCTTGACATGGGTAGCATATGAAACAGTAATTTAAGGACTTGGGCTAAGATGGTGGAATAGGCATACAAACTACACAGACTATCTTTAACAAAGAAAAGAGAAACAAATTGACACAAATACAGAACATAATCCTGGAGTCCTGAGCTTTGAAAGGAAGGATACAGAAGTGGAATAAACACCAACTAGTAGAAGAATCTGAATCAAAACAGTGAATAAGGAAATGAACAGAGCTGTGGACTGTCAACTATTCTGATGGCACGGATAGTATGGCTATTTCCAAGTGGTGTTAGGACCTGAGAATTAACCCCAAAGTAGGCCTTGCTCATCAAGGGCTGCATGGATGACTGCGTGGGTGGCTGGCGACCAAAAAGAGAAACAGCAAAGAAAGAGATGAGCTGAGCTGTGGACTTTCATCTGTCCAGAGGGAGCAGCCATTTTCAATGTTTACAAGCAGTGGGGCCATTTTGGATATTTAAAATGACAGCATTCTTGTTCAGATTCCAAGGACCTAAGAATAGGCTCCACCTGCCAAGGACAGCATGGACATACCAGAGGCTGACAACTGGAAAGGTGCGATATTCCCCTTGTTACTCTTATACCCCACACCCTCTTCGTATAAGGAGGTGTGGCCATCCTTCACCTCCACCTACCTTCTGGGCTGGCAAGATATTCCCTCCAGTCTGTGTGGTCCTGATGGAGGCTAGGTGCCCTGCCCTGCACCCCCCATTTATTTTTTGGTTTTTGTTGTTCTTCTGTTTCTGTTTGTTTGTTTTTAAATAACTCCCTTTTTTTCCCTCTCTTCTTTTTTATTTTTATTCTTTCTTTTTCCTACCAGGTTCAGCTTTTGGCTTTTTTTCCCTTCCTTTT
>NW_006921658.1:10669470-10675286 GCF_000298275.1 Orycteropus afer afer
CATTTTTACCATTTTTTTCTTCATTATTCTCTTACTCTAGCTCTTTTCTCTTATTTCCCCCTCACCGGATAGTATGTGGTTATTTCTTTTTCCCTCTCTCTCTTTCTCTACTTGTATTTCTTTTGTCTTTTAAAAGTAGTTCTTTAAATATGTTTTCTCATTTATTGCCTTTCCTCTCTCTCTTTTTTTTTTCCTTTTAATTCTTTTTTTGGTGATTGTTTCTGTGTGCTTATGAGGTATGTGGATTTTGTCCCCTTGTTTTTATTTTTTGGTGATTTTTCTTTTTTTGATTGTTGTTTTTGTCTAACTGAGTGGGAGACCGCAATCATGCCCATACAACCCAATCATACCCAAACCTCCTGAAGCCCCACCTACTGACTGAGGGCCACCACTTGCTTCTGAACCAACTGGTCAATGATACATGACAATCAATACAAGCCTGACTCACCCTTAACTGCTCTTCACAAACAGCTAACAGAGATCTGCACAGCCACTCTCTTTCTCTATCACACCTACTAGGTGACAGGTGGTGAGTGCATAAGTGCTAACAACTAGCAAATAAAGGAGCACAGTACCCTGCTTGCTCAGATACATCCAAACAAAATTAAGGAAATGAAAATCTTGGGCAAATCACTCCAACATACAACCACCAACTAAATATAAATACAACAACTTCACAATGTCTCAGAGACAACAGACCATCACAGTCCACACAAAGAAGCAAAATAAAGCAGGAGAAACAAGGGACCAGGATACAGACCAAGAATACATCTCTGAGGAAAAAGCAGCATTGGAACTCTCTGATAAGGAATTCAAAAGAATTATATTTAGGTACCTTCAACAGATTGAGAGACAGATCAAGGAAAATGCTGACAAAATTAAGGAACACAAGGAACACACAGACAAAACCCTAGAACAATTTCAGAAGACAATACAAGAACAAAATGACAAATAAATGAAAATTTTGAAACGATGCAAAATCTACAGATAGAAATCCACAAGACTAATAAATTTTTGACATAGATAATAGTTGAATGGCCCAAGGAGTAGAATCAAATCAATGGAAGACAGAATTAGTGAGATTGAAGTCAAATACCTCAATACTTCTTTGGAAAAGGATCAATCAGAAAAAAAGTTAAAAGAAAATGAAGAAAGTCTATGACTCATGTGGGATACCATCAAGAGGAATAACCTACATGTACTCAGAATTCCAGAACACGAAGAGACAAATAAAACCATAGAGAAAAATATCAAAGATTTGTTGGAAGAGAATTCCCCTGATATGATGGGAGACAAGGATATATTAACTCAAGAAGTCCAATGAACTCCAAACAGGATAGACCCCAAAAGAAAATCACCAAGACATATCATCATCAAATTCACCAAAACCAAAGACAAAGAAAAATCTTGAAAGCAGCACAGGAAAAATAAAAAGTTACCTACAAAGGGTAACCAAAAAGACCCACGCACTGCTGTCAAGTGGGATCTGACTCATAGCAACCCCTCCTTGGGTTTCCTGGACAATATCACTACAGAATTTTGCAAAGAATTATATACCCAGAAAAATTATACCTTAAATAGGATGGTGAAATTATGACATATCCAGATAAGCAGAAATTAAGGGAATTTGTTAAAACCAGACCAATCTTACAAAAGATGCTAAAGGGAGTCCTTTGGACAGAGAACCAAAAACAGCAAACAACTGACCATTAACACACATGATGACATAACCCAGAAACCAACCAAGTTAAGGAAGTATCCAAAGTAAAATAAGAGCTTACAAGATTATAAACAGAGAACCAGAGACATCAACTGGCAAATGAGGACAACTACAAACAAAAAATGGAAGACTCATTAACAATCTGTGATATGCAGAAGATACAACTTTGCTTGCTGAAAGTGAGGCTGCTCAGCCCTGTGCCAGCCTCACAATCTTTGCTATACTTGAGCTCATCATTGTAGCCACTTTGTCAATCCACCTCATTGAGGGCTTTCCCCTTTTTTGTTGGCCCTCCATTTTACCAAGCATGACATTCTTCTTCAGGGAATGGTCTTCTGGTTAGCAGTCAAATGCCTTAGGCACTATGCCACCAGAGCTCCCACAGTTCTTCATGGTATCCTGATATTACCCTTTTTATTTCAGTCGGTTCTGTTATGACATCACTCACTTTGTTTCTTACTCATGTTATTTGTATTCTCTCCCTCTTTTCCTTTGCTAATTTGCCAGTGGTTTGTCAATTTTATTAATCTTCAAAAAACCAACTTCTAGTCTTGTTGATTTTTCCTAGTGTCTTTCTCTTTTCTGTTTCATTTATTTCTGCTCAAATCTTTATTTATTTATTTTCTTCTGGTGACTATGGGCTTTTTTTTTTTTTTTTGGCTGCTCTTTTTCTAATTGTTAGAGATGTTTGGTTAAGGTGTTTATTATTATTTGGCTCTATTACCCAGTCATTTTTAAGGAAGGTATTATTCAGTTTCCATGTGTTTGCTTTTTTACCATTGATTTTCCTATTGTTGATTTCTAATTTTATATCATTGTGATCTGAGAAGATGCTTTGCAGTATTTCAGTGTTTTAAAATTTATTAAGGCTTGCTTTGAGGTATAACATATGGTCTATCTTGGAGAATGTTCCATGTGCACTGGATATATTGTGTATATTGTGTGTTGTTGGGTGAGATACTCTGTAGATGTCTATAAGGACAAGTTGGTGGATTGTATTGTTTAGTTCTTCTACATCTTTGTTGAGTTAATTGCCAGTTGTTTCATCTTTCATTGAAAGCAGTACATTAAAGTGTTTCATTCTGTTGTACAGAGGGTCACTATGAGTTGGAGCCAACTTGACAGCACGTAACAACAACAACAAGCCAAAAAGAGGGGGAAAATGGTGTAGTTACAGGGCTTCTAACTGGGGAGGAAGTCAAGACAATTGCAAGATAGAACAGACTGTTCTAAAATTGGGAAGAAAGCTATAAATCACAGAGTAACTTCAAAAAAAATTATAAACCTTTGCATCAAAATAAAAAAGAGGACAAGCAAAAACATTTAGCAAATGCTCAAACAATAGCCATGAAGGAAATTATAACACATTCATAAACAAAATGAGCTCAGCACAGAAAATCATATGGAACAAAGAAATAAGCAACACCACAAAAAGCACCTAACAAAATGACAGCAACAAATCCATACTTGTCGATAATTACACTGAATGTCAATGGATTAAATGCACCACTCAAGAGATGGAGCTTTGCAGCCTGGATAAGAAAACAACCCATCAATATGCTGTCTACAAGAGACAAACCTTAAAGACAAAGACAAAAATAGACTTAAAATAGGTTGGAAAAAGATATACCAAGCAAATGACAATCAAAAAAGAGCAGGAGTGGCAATATTAATTTCTGATAAAAGTGACTTTAAGACAAAAACCACCATAAGAAACAAGGAAGGACATTCCAAACAAAAACAAAAGCCAAACTCACTGCCAAGTCAGATTTGATTCATAGCAACCTCTCCTTGGGTTTCTGAGGTGGTATCATGATTAAAGGATCAATTGAACAAAATGGCATAACAGTAATAAGTATCTATAGATAAAATGATAGAGCCCCAAAATGCATAAATCAGACTTTAACAGAATAGAAAAGACAAATAGATGACTCCATAGGAATAGCAGGAGACTTTAATATACCACTTTCAATGAAAGATAAAATAACTAGCAATAAACTGAACAATTTAACGAAGGAAAAGAGGGAGAGAATACAAATAATACAAATAAGAAATGAAGTGGATGATGTCACAACAGAACTGACTGAAATAAAAAGGGTATTATCAGGATACTATGAAGAACTGTCAGAGCTCTGGTGGCATGGTGACTACTAACCAGAAGACTGGCAGTTCAAACCCACCAGCCACTCCTAGGAAGGAAAATTGGGCAATCTACTTCCATAGAGATACTGCCTCGGAAACCCAAGGAGGGGTTGTTAGGGGTTGTGATCAGCTGGACAGCAGTGAGATTGGTTTTTGGTTTATGAAAAACTGTACTCCAACAAATTTGAAAATCTAGAAGAAATGGACAGATTTCTAGAAACATATACTTACCTAAACTAACACAGACTGAGGTGAAAATTTGAAAAGAACCATAATAAAACAAGAAATTGAACAAGATCATAAAAAAAAAAAAAAAATCAACAACAAAAAAAAGTCCTGGCCCACACAGTTTCACAGACAAATGCTACCAAATGTTCAGAGAAGAATTGACAACAATCCTACTCAAACTATTCCAGAACATAGAAAATGATGGAATCCTCTCAATTTCATTTTATGAGCAAGCACAACTTTGATACCAAAACCAGGCAAAGATATCACTATAAAGGAAAACTACAGAGCAATATGCCTCATGAATATAGATGCAAAAATCTTCAACAAAATCCTAGCCAACAGACTCCAACAATATATCAAAAAAAAATAATACATTATAACCAAGCAGGATTCATACCAGGTATGCAAGGAAGGTTCAACACTAGCAAAACAATCAATGCAATCCATCACATAAGTAAAATAAAGGAAAAGAACCACATGATCATATCAATAGATGCAGAAAAAGCATTTGATAATATCCAACACCATTCCTGATAAAAACTCTCAGGAAAACAGGAATAGAAGGGAAATTCCTCAACATAATAAAGGGCATATATGCAAAATCAATAGCCAACATTGTTCTCAGTGGAGAGAGAATGAAACCATTCACCTTACAAACAGGAACCGGACAAGGATACTCTCTATCATCACTTCCATTCAGCACTGTATTGGAAGTCCTAGCCAGGGCAAGAAGGCAACAAAGGGAAATCAAAGGCATCTACATTGGTAAGAAAGAAGTCAAACTATCCCTGTTTCCTGATGATATGATCCTATACAAAGAAAACCCAAGAGACTTAGCAGCAAAACTACTGGAACTAATTGAGAGATTTAGAATAGTGGCAGGACACATCAGCGTCCAATAATCAGTTGGATTCCTCTACACCAGCAAAGAGATTGCTGAAAAGGAAATAAGGAAATCAATACCATTTACATAGCTACCAAATAAATGAAATATTTGGGAATAAATCTTACCAGAGACGCAAAAGACCTATGCAAACAAAACTACAAAACACTACTTCAAGAAACCCTAAGAGATCTACATATGCAAGAACATAACATGCTCCTGGATAGGAAGATTGAACACTGCAAAAATGTCAATACTACCCAAAACAATCTATATATTCAAGGCAATCCTGATCCAGATCCCATCAACATTCTTTAAGAATATGGAAAAACCAATCACTAATTTTATATGGAAAGGAAAGAGACATCGGAGAAGCAAAGCACTACTGAAGAAGAAGAACAAAGTAGGAGATCTCACACTCCCAGATCTCAAAACCTACTACTCAGCCACAGCAGTCAAAATAGCCTGGGGTTGGTAAAACAACAGACACATAGACCAGTGGAATAAAATTGAGAACCCAAAAATAGATCCAAGACCTCTACAAAGAAAACAATAAAAAAAACTACTCAAGAAACCATAAGAGATCTACATAAATGGAAGAACATCCCATGCTCATGGATAAGAAGATTGAATATTGTGAAAATGTCAGTTCTACTCAAAGCAATCTATACATTCAATGAAATCCCAATCCAGATCCCATCAACATTCTTTAGGGATATGGAAAAACCAATACTAATGTTATATGGAAAGGAAAGAGACCTCGGATAAGCAAAGAACTACTGAAGAAGAAAAACAAAGTAGGAGGTCTCACATTGCCGGATCTCAAAACCTACTATACAG
>NW_006921658.1:10676311-10693898 GCF_000298275.1 Orycteropus afer afer
CATCAACTGAGGAATGGATAACCAAACTATGGTACATACACACAATGGAATATTTGGAATATTATGCAATGCTAAAGAATAACATAGAATCTGCAAAACATCACATAACATGGATGAACTTGGAGGACATTGTGCTGAGTGAAATAAGTCAATCACAGAAGGACAAATATTATATTCATTCATTATTGTAAAAAGTCAAGGAAAGGGTTATGTATGGAAGGGAACTTTCTTTGTTGGTTACCAGGAGTGGGAGGAGAGGAGAGGGTACACTGCTAGATAGGTTGAGACAAGTATTGATTTGGGTGAAGGGAAGGGCACTGTACCAAATGTGAATGATCAATATGATGGCTTTGAGGAAGAGGAAGACATACAGAGGTACATGGGAAGTACAGACAACAAAGATGAACCCTTTTGCATATACAGTACTGTGTTTTCAGTGATGGCAAGCATTGATCTATGGGTGGATAGATGGGTGTACAGGCTGAATGATCAGGCATGTCTAGGCAGGGGGAAGTATGCCCATGACCATGTACAGAGTTAGCAGACAATGTTTCTACATGCATATTTGTATATAAAAAAGGTCCAGGTATATAGTAGAGCTGACAAGGGACAAGGTTGTGGTGGCTCCTTGGCTACAGCCAGCTACCCTGAGGGAGTGAATAGTTGGACCTATGGGCTCAGGACCATGGTCACAGGGGACATCAAGCTTAATGGGCATAACATACTATACAAAAACATTGCTCCATATCCTACTTTGCTGAGTAGTTACTGGGATCTTAAAAGCTTGCTAGTGGCCATCTAGATGCAACGATGGGTCTCTCTCCATCCAGAGCAAAGAAGAATGAAGAAAACCAAAGGCACATACATGGAAACAATTAGCTCACAGGACTGATACACCATGTGATCCTTAGCCTATATGACCATGAGACCAAAAGAACTAGATGGTTCCAAGCTACCATTGTCAACCACTTGGAGGAGGATCAGTGCAAGAGATCCTGGATAGAGTGGGAGAACAATGTGGAACAAAAGTCAAAATCATTAAAAAAAAAAAAGACCAATTGTGCTGGTCTGATGGAGCCTGGTGAAACTCCTAAAACTATGCCCCCTAGCTGCCCTTCGGGTCTGGAACGAACCCACTCCTGTGGCTTCCAGCCAAACAAGAGACAGGGATATAGGGTGAACATTTTCATCAGGTAGATACACTACTTGGAGCAATCAATCATGGGAGAACAGAAGGCCAGTGTTTGCACAGGGAGTCAGTTCAGGAGCCAGAGTGCATAGGAGGTAAGGACACAGGGAAGAAGTAACTATGGGGAGGAAGTGGGAAGAGAGTTGTTACATTGTGGGGAATTGCAATCAATGTCATGAGACAAAATATGTATGAACTGCTGTATGGAAAATGAATTTGCTCTGTAAACTTGCACCCAAATCACAATAAAATTTAAAACAAAAAAAGGAATTTAAGTTTAAATTAAAAAAAGAGATGAAAATGAAAGCCCACTTCATAGGAAAATTGTGAAAATTAAGTGAGATGAATTATGTGATACTACCTGGCAACTAAATTCTTTTCTTTTGGCTTTCCTTTCTATGGTTTGAAAACTATTTAAAGCCTTTATTTCATCAGTAATTGATTCTTTTACCTAAAATCTAAAAAGAGACTGTTTCTATGATAAATTCTTGAAATACTATGTGTTCATTAAACATTTTTTTCTAATATTTGTCCCTCTCTTTTCTCACCATTCAATCCTGCCTTCCTCTTACAATTCCTTGTTCTCACATTCCTTAAATTTACAATTTGTGGCAAATCCCAGGGTAAGAGCTTTATTATGGCATCGGTCAGAGAATGACTCTTTCAAACACTTTCTACAGAAAAGAGTAGAATCCTAGCAGTATGCATCCTGCCACCGTCTGATAGATACTCTTTCTCTGAATTAAAAAAAAAAAAATGTGTATCCATATATATGGGTCTTTTGGTATTCTATGCAAATGATCTTAGACTATAAGTTGGAAACACATTTAGTTGCCTCCTTAAGCGAAGATGTCTTTTCAATGTCAGAATTCTTGAAAGTCCTTGAATAAAAACTCACTTCCCTCTAGATGTATTTTTAATATTTGTATTTTAATAATGTATTTGATGTATTTTTAATATTTCTATTTTTCTTTTATTGTTTCATAGCAATGTATTCTAATTTTGTTTGTAGTTGGTAACAAAAAGGAACCAAGGGAAGAAATTAGTAAGGGTCTATTGAAAGAGTTAAATAATTTCCCTACAGCTTTCCTAAGCGGAACTGATAGTCTTAGTCTGACTTAGAGAGCTGGAATAGAAAGGCTGCCAACATCTGTTTCGGTCAGAGACAGATAAAAGAGACTAATTCATAGCGGGAATAAGCAATGTATGGCATTCTATACTCCATTACCCTTGTCACAAAAAAACACGCATGATGTAGATAGACAGATAAATTTCCACCTAAAGTTTTCCACAGTGGAAGTAAAAGAAAGGTAAAAGAATCAAAAGTGTAATTATTGATTTATTTAAGTAGAACGAAGCCAGGAAGCACAGTACACTACTGTCACCATTCTCACATCATCAGGGTTGGGACTCAGCCATTTGACAGAATTTTTCTCAAGGTGAAAAATAACGGAAGTGAAAGTAGCCTTTTAAATTCCTCTAGAAACATGTGTTAGGGCTGACATAAACAACTAAAATGCAGGAATAATGTTAAATCTTCATTTTACCTATTAGTTTCAATCTTCTCTCCATTAACACTAATTCAAGATCTGCTAACGTATAGCCAAATAAACTTAGTCTGAGACCCTTTCCCATCACTATAGGTAAAGATCCTAACAGGTAAGCAAGAGAAGCAGCTAGCTCTCTGAATAATTAATATAATTAATAAAAAGAGTAAACCACAGAGAAGTAATCAGGACATGGCTATAGCAAGAACTTAACATTAAGAAAAAAAAAGTTTTGTTTTTGGCAGGGATGGAGTTGGGGAGATATTTGTGTTTCTTTGGATGCTTGGTTGGTTGGTTGGTTATTGTGGAGATTGTCTGTTCCCATTCTTAACCAAGAATACACAAAACCCCTCAACATTCAGGATTACCAATAAACTCGTTTGGCTTTGAATGACTTAAGACACAGTAGCTCAGCTTAAAATTTCTACTTATTTTTGACCTTAATGTTTACATTATTGAAACTGTCATTTTACTGAACAGTGTTGTCTCTCTGATCTTCACAGAAAAGAGTTTTATGATATCTTTTGACCATAAGCAAGAAAAGCTTGCATGAAAGCAGTCAGCAATGGTGTGGCAGGTAAACTACCTGCCACAATTTTGACACACAACCTAGGACACCTGGAAGTGGGGGGACAGGTGCTCTTGTTCCTCTGAGGTTTGAATTCTCTTTTCCTACTCAGAAGCTAAGCACAAGCTCTTCATGACTAATGCTACTTTTTGCTCTTGTTTCCTTCTTTGTCATCTTTCTTACCTTCCCTTTCTCTATTCAACCAGTTGCAATTGAGTCAATTCTGACTTACGGTAACCCCATGTATGTCAGAGTGCCACTGTGCTCTGCAGGGTTTTCAATGGCTGATTGTTCAATAATAGATCGTCAGGCCTGTCTTCCAAGGTACCTCTGGAAAGACTCAAACCTCTAGCCTTTCAGGTAGTAGCCAAGTACATTAAATGCTTGCACACCCAAGGACTCACCTTTCTCTTTTATTGCCTTGAAAACTGGTGATAGTCTGGGTGGAGAATATGTCTTACACCTGACTGATGGAATGCAAGCTCACTAGGGACTGAGACGGTACTTTGAAGACATAGGGTTGGTGCTCAAAAAGACACTTTTAATTAAATAGAATAACCATGACATTCCCAAGATGCCATATTAAGGAGCTAGCTATGTCCAAGGAAAAGCAGCTCATGCCAGGAGTCCATCTCTCCGGCCTTCCCTAGTCCACTCCCATAGGGAGGATCAGACTGATTTGGCATATTGTTTCTTATGTTTCAAAATCTGAAAACATTTGTTTATGAGCAACTGTCCTGTTAAATAACAACTGTAGTCTTTGAATCTCAGAACATGGTACAAATGTTTTATGTTTCTGCATTCTTTAAACATCTTAGAGTCTTAATTAACCAGGCCCAAAGAAATAGAATACCACTACCCCCACCAACAGATATGTGAAACTTTTTGGGGCTTCACTTTTATGAGAAAGATTTAAACTTTAAGTGTCTCATGGAGATCACAGATATAATCAATAAAAATGTCTCCAGGGTACACCTAAGATAATATACATTCAGGCAAGCAAATAATACTGAAGGTATAATGATTGTTCATGTTCAGATTCTCAGTCCCGAAGAAGTACAGAGCCAGGGCAATAGGAAAAGTATTGTTATGCTCTGCTCTTACTAAAGCAAGTAAAACTGCTAGTGCCCTTCAGAAAGATTCTCAACAAGAAAGAATACTCTTTTTTCTTTGCATTCCAGTTAATTGAATTTCTTTTTTCATCTGCCAAAGAATGTTAGTGTTCTGGTCCTTCTAAGAAATCTGGGAGTAGAAGCCTGGAATTACTTAAAATTTATGCCTACTGCCATACAGAATTTGAGGCCTGGGATTCAAGGGATATATATGACCAATATGCCAGACTTTGTCCTTGACCTTTTCACCAATGATGTGTGCTTCATTTCCTCTATCAGCAAAACAAAAGACAAAGAATCAGATTATGACTGAGCTAGAAGTGACATTCACTTCTGGAAACTATAGATTATTTGAGAGAAAACCAAGGCCCAGAAAAGTGACATAAATTGTCCATGCTATTAGGACTTATCAGTAGCAGAACTGGGACTAGAACCAGGTCCCTTGACTTCAAATCCCAACCATTGGCCAAGACAGCTGCCCCTCTGTGCAGATGTTGTTAGGAGGCTGCTGCTATGAGAGTAAAATAATTTTGTGAAAAATGTGAACACTTGAACATCACATGGAGGTACAAAATATTAAGCCCAATTTTCCTCCAGACAGATATCCTGCCCTGATACTTAGATTAACCCAAGGGACATCTCAAATTAACCTCAAGCTAACATCTCAGCCACATAACATCTTAGCCACAATGTGACCACAGACTTATTCCTCCTTTCCCTGCTACTGTCCCTGGAGTTGAGTCCCTGAGTGGTACAAATGGTTAATAGGCTCAGCTACTAAACAAAAGTTTGGAAGTTCAAGTTCACCCCAAGGCATCTCAGAAGAAAAGCCTGGTGATTTACTCCTGGGGAAAAAAAAAGCACCCATTAAAAACCCTATGGAGCACAGCTCTTTTCTGATACACATGGGGTCACCATGAATAGAGATTAACTTGATGGCAATGCTTTTGCTTTTGGTTTTTGTCCCTGGGGTCACTATGGCTGACAAAGCCACTGAACAAATGGAACACAAGTTACCCCTACCAGCCTGGGCTACCAGACTGCCTTCCCTGGGTGATAGTGGAAGGAGCAGAAAAATGGTAGCATTAATAGCTCCCATCCCATTAAGCTAGAGGAGGGGGTTGCATAGGTCGTCAAGCAAAAGAGAGCCTAAATTAGGTATTGGGAGATAAACTATGGCTCCATGGGTTCAGGTTACTGGAAAACAAGACCATCCCAAGAAGACAATTTGGGTAAATAGCTGGAATGGTTTTATCATATGAAACTTTTTGGTGACTCAGTTGCATGTTTGAGGCCTGGGGGCAGATGAATATAAAGAGTTCCTGCTTCTTCTCCTCTTCCAGGTCATTTTGTGGGAGTTCCAAGACAGAGCACAGTAGGCCAAGTACCTCATTTGTGCCATAGCTCCTCCTTTAGTACCTAACACAGGAGGGACTGTAGTTTTGAGAAAACAAGAGACAAATTTCAAGCAGGAGTTTAAAAAAAAAAAAGCTCACTCCCATTGAGTTGATTCCAACTCTCATAGTGACCCCATTGGGTTTCTAAGACTGTAAATCTTTCCAGGAGCAGACTGTCTCATCTTTCTTCCCCAGAAGTGCTAGTGGGTTCAAGCCACCAACTTGTTGGTTAGCAGTCAAATGCCTTAACCACTGCACCATGAGAGTTCTTTAAGCAGGAGTAGGAAACTCAAATAAATAAATATGTACCTAAGTTTGTTATAAAGTTTACTCACATAAAGATGTGTAGCATATAATTTATAAATATAATAAAATATTTTAAACTCTGCATTATAAGTTCCATATAGCCAATTGATTCACACAGAATTCTTTCTTCGATTTTTTATCTTACTTGTAGATCCTTAGTTAACCTATTATTGTTGTTGCTATTAGGTACCATCCAGTCAGTTTCAACTCATGGCAACCCCATGTACAACAGAATGAAACACTGTCTGGTCTTGAGCACCCTTACAGTCATTGCTATGCTTGAGCCCATTGTTGTAATCACTGTGTCAGTCCATCTCATTGAGGGTCTTTCTTTTTTGGGCTGACCTTTTACTTTACTGAGCATGATATCCTTTTCTAGGAACTGTCCCTCCTGATAACATGACCAAAATATGAGAGAGGAAGTCTGGTCATTCTTGCTTCTAAAGAGCATTCTGGCTGTACTTTTTCTAAGAAAGATTTGTTCTTGCTTCTCGTACTCTGTGATAGATTCAATATTCTTCACCAACACCATAATTCAAAGGCATCAATTTATCTGCAGTCTTTCTTATTCACTGCCCAGCTTCCACAAGCATATGAGGCAATTGTGGATCAGGCTCACCTTAGTCTTCAGAGTGACATCTTTTCTTTTGAACATTTTGAAGAGGTCTTTTGCAGCAGATTTGCCCAATACAATACATCATTTGATTTATTGACTGCTTCCATGGTCATTGATTGTGGATCCAAGTAAAATGAAATCTATGACAACTTCAATCTTTTCTCCATTTATAATGATGTTGCTAATTGGTCCAGTTGTGAGGATTTTTGTTTTCTTTATGTTGTGTTATAATCCATACTGAAGACTGTAGTCTTTGACTTCATCAGTGAGTGCTTCAAATCCTTTTCACTTTCAGCCAGCAAGGTTGTGTCATCTACATATCATAGGTTGTTAATGAGTCTTCCTCCAATCCTGATGTCATGTTGTTCTTCATGTAGTACCACTTCTTAGATTACTTGCTCAGTATATACTTTGAATAAGAATGGTGGCACACACCTTTCCTGATTTAAAACCATGCGGTATTCCCTTGCTCTATTTGAATAATTGTCTCTTGGTCTATGTACAGGTTCCTCATGAGCACAAGTAAGTGTTCTGGATTTCCCATTGTTTGCAATGTTACCTAATTTTTTATGATTCACACAGTCAAATGTCTTTGCACAGTCAATGAAACACAAGTAAATATGTTTCTAGTATTCTTTGCTTTCATCAAGATCCATCTGACATCAGCAGTTATATCCTTCACTCCACATCCTCTTCTGAGTCTGGCTTGAGTTTCTGGCAGTTACCTGTCTATGAATTGCTGCAACAATTTTTAAATTATTGTCAGCATAATTCTACTCGTGTGTGATATTAATGATATTGCTCAATATGTTTCACATTCTGCTGGATCACATTTCTTTGCAATGGGCATAAATATGGATCTCTTGCAATTGGTTGGCTAGATGGCTATCATCTCTTGGCATAAATGAGTGAGTACTTCCAGAGTTGCATCCACTTGTTTAGACTTTTCAATTGGTTTTGCATTAATTCCTGGAGATCTGTTGTTCACCAATGCCTTCAGTACAGCTTGGAATTCTTCCTTTCATATCATCAGTTCTTGATCATATGTTACCTCCTGAAATGGTTGAAGGTTGACTAATTCTTTTTAGTATGGTGATTCTGTGAATTCCTTCCATCTTCTTTTGATGCTTCTTCCATTGTTCAATATTTTGCCCATAGAATCCTTCAACATTACAACTCAAGGCTTGAATTTTTTCTTCAGTTCTTTCAGCTTGACAAATGCTGAGCACGTCCTTTTTTAATTTTCTAACTCCAGATTTTTGCCCATTCCATTATAACACTTTGCTTTGTCTTCTTGAACCATCCTTTAAAATATTCTGTTCAGCTCTTTTACTTCATTCTTTTTTCCAGCTCTTTTATTCCATTCACTCTAGCTACTTTTCATTCAATAGCAAGTTTCAGAGTCTCTTCTGATATCCATTTTGGTCTTTTCTTCCTTTCCAGTCTTTTTATGACTTTTTTGCTTTCTTCATGTATGATGTTCTTGATGTCATCCCACAACTTGTGTTCAATGCTCAAATCTATTATTCATATGTCTCTTAATTCAGTTGGGATATACTCAAGATCATATTTTGGCTCTTGTGGACTTGTTTTAATTTTCTTCAGCTTCAAATTATACTTGCATATGAGCAATTGATGTTCTCTTCCACAATTGTTTCCTGACTTTGTTCTGAATTATGATATTGAACTTCTCTATCATCTCTTTTCACAGATGTAGTCAATTTGATTTCCATGCATTCTACTTTATGCAGTCCATGTGTATAGTTGCCATTTATGTTGTTGAAAAAAGGTATTTGCAATGAATTAATCTTTGGTCTAGCAAAATTCTATCATGAGATCTCCAGCATTATTTCTATCATTGGGGCTATATATTCCAACTACCGATGCTTCTTCTTTGTTTCCAACATTCACATTCCAGTCACTAGTAATTATCTATGCATCTTCATTTCCTGTTTGGTCAATTTCAGACTGCAGAAGTTGGTGAAATTCTTCAATTTCTTCATCTTTGGCTTTAGTGGTTGGTGTGTAAGTTTGAATAACAGTAGTATTGAATAGTCTTCCTTGTAGACATATGGATATTACCCTATCACTGACAGCATTGTACTTCAAGATAGATCTTGATTTTTTTTTTATGATGACTGTGTCACCATTGCCCTTCAATTTGTCATTCCCAGCTTTCTAGACCACATGACTGTCTGATTAAAAATGGCCAATACCAGTCCATTTCAGTTCACTAATGCTTAGGTTATCTATCTTTATGTGTTCCATTTCATTTTTGACAACTTCCAATCTCCCTAGATTCATACTTTCTACATCCCACATTCTGGTTATGGATGTTTGCAGTTATTTCTTCCCATTTTGAGTTGTCCTGCATCAGCAAATGAAGGTCCCAAAAGCTTTACACCATCCACATCATTAAGGGCAACTCTACTTTGAGGCATTTGACTGCTAATCAGAAGGCTGGCAGTTCAAACCCACCAGACATTCCTCAGAAGGATGATTGGGCAATCTACTTCCATAGAGATACCACCTTGGACACCAAGGAGGGGTCACTATGAGTCGCAATCGACTCAGTGGCAGTGAGTTTGCTTATTTGGTTCTACTTTGAGGCAGGTCTTCCCCAGTCATATTTTGAGTGACTTCCAACCTGAAGGTCTCATTTCTGGCCTTGTACCACACAATGTTTCACTGCTGTTCATAAGGTTTTCAGGGACCAATTTTTCCAAAGTAGACTGCCATGTGCTTCTTCCTAGCCTGTCTTAATCCGGAAGGTCCACTGAAACCTGTGCTCCATGAGTGACCTTGCTGGTGTTTTAAATACTGGTGGCATAGCTTCCAGTATTGCAACAACAAGCAAGCCACTACAGTATGACAAATTGACAGATGAGTGGAAGAGTCAACCTATGATTTGGAATTAATAAATGAGGGTAATTCCCTACAGATGTTTGTTAATATTTTCATTTATGTTAAAGAGTAAGAAACAACAAAGACATGTTAGAATGCAATTATTTGTCAATGGCATGAGCAATTTCTTTCTTTACTACAATCATGTAACAGTTTTTGAGTACTGGAAGAATATTTGCTCAATTTTTAATGTATTCACAATGTAATGATTACAGACATACCATACTCTTAAGCTTATACCAGTTGCCTCCAAGTCAATTCTGAATTATGGTGACCTCAAGAGGATTGGAGTAAAACTGTGTTCCATAAGTCTTTTCAGTGGTGGATTTTTTGGAATTAGATTACCAGGACTTTCTTCAGAGGTACTTCTGGGTGGGCTAAAATATCCAACCTGTGGTTAACAGCCAAGCATGTTAACCACTTGCACCAGCCAAAGACTCCACTTTTAAGTATTATCTGATTATTACCATTTTCTCTCGCTTTCTTAAATCTGGATAATAACAAAACATTCAAGCCCTGATTTGTAGCCAATTTCTGTGATGTAAAAACTCCCATCATGCCAATTTCAAGCTACTGGTAACATGAGATGGTGAAGAAAGTACACAAAAGAGCACTACCGTATGACTGGCTACCACTATCAACCACTCAGAAAGGGAACAGTAAAGGAAATCCTAGATAGAGTGGAGAACAATGTGAAACAAAACTCAAAATTGTAAAAAAGACCAGGCTTACTGGTCTGATGGAGCCTGGAAAGACCCCTGAGACTATGGCCCTAATTAACCTTCAGGCCTGGAATTGAACTCACTCCTATGGCTTCCATCCAAACAACAGACAGGCATATGGAGTGAACATTTACACCAGGTAGGTACACTGCTTAGAAAGATCAATTATGGAAAAACAGAAGGGCAGTATTTGCACAGCAAGTTACCTCAGGGGCAAGAATGCATAAGAAAGAAGGACACAGAGAAGAGATAACTACAGTGAGGAAGTGGGAAAAGAGCTGTTATATTGTAGGACTTACAATCAATGTCATAAAACAAAATGTGTATGAACTGATGTATGAAAAATGAACTGTAAACTGTCAACCAAATCACAATTAACATTAGAAGAAACAAGAGCACCACCATAGAAATAAAATCGATATAAATTACCTCAAGAGTATGGATAATAATAAAATGTAGTAAAATCATTATGAAGTGATGAGCCTTGAGTATTTATTACTACTGTTTTAAATATCATTTATATAATTATAAATTTATATAATTTAATTTAAAAATTAAGTGACCATAAATTGTTCATATGCAAGTTCAAATTGAAGCTGAAGAAAATGAAAATAACTCCATGAGAGCCAAAGTTTACACCACCTGAATTTACAAACCATCTCAAGAACAGATTTGATGCATTGAACACTAATGACCAAAGACCAAATGAGTATAGGATGACATTAAGGACATCATACATGAAGAAACAAAAAGGCCATTAAAAAGACAGGAAAGAAAAGACCAAAATGAATGTCAGAAGAGACTGAAACTTGCTCTTGAACATGGAGTAGCTAAAGTGAAAGGAAGAAATGATAAAGTAAAAAAGCTGAACAAAAGATTTCAACAGGCAGCTCAAAAAGACAAACTAAAGTATTATAATGAAATGTGTAAACACCTGGAGTTAGAAAAACAAAAGGGAAGAACACACTCAGCATTTCTCTAGCTGAAAGAACTGAAGAAAAAAATCCAAGCTTTGAGTTGCAACGCTAAAGGATTCTACTGGCAAAATATTGAACAACACAGAAAGCATCAAAAGAAGATGAAAGGAATACACAAAATCACTCTACCAAAAAGAATTAGTTAATGTTCAACCACTTCAGGAAGTAAAATGTGATCAAGTATCCAGGGTATTGAAAGAAGACCTAAGGCACTGACAAAATAAACAATGCTCCAGGAATTGATGAAATGCCCATTGAGATGTTGCAAACAAACTGATGCAATGCTGGAAGCACTCACTCTTTGATGCCAAGAAATTTGGAAGACAGTTACCTGGCCAATAGAATTGAAGAGATCCATATACAGGCTTATTCCAAAGAAAGGTGATCCAATGAAATGTGGAAATTATCCAACAAAATCACTATAGCACACAAGTAAAATTTTGCTGAAGATAATTCAAAAACGGTCACAACAGTACATCGACAGAGAAGTGCCAGAAATTCAAGCTAGATTCAAAAGAGACTGTTGAATGAGGGATATCATTGTTGATGTCAGGTGGATCTCCATGAAAGCAGAGAATACTAGAAAGATGTTTACCTGTGTTTTATTGGCTGTACAAAGGCATTTGACTATGTGGACCATAACAAATTACAGATGACATTGCAAAGAATGGGAATTCCAGGACATTTGTGTTCATACAGAACCTGCACATAGACCAAGAAGCAGTCATTTGAGCAGAACAAGGGGATACTACATGGTTTAAAATTGGAAAAGATGTGCATTAAGGTTGTATATTTTCATAATACTTATTCAATCTGCACGTTGAGCAAATACTCTGAGAAGCGGGACTATGTAAATAAGACCATGGCATCAGGATTGGAGGAAGATTCTTTAACAACCTGCAATATGCAGATGACACAACTTTTCTTGCTGAATGCGAGAAACACTTGAAGCACTTACTGATGAAGATCAAAAACTACAGCCTTCAGTATGGATTACATCTCAACATAAAGAAAACAAAACTCCTCACAAATGGACCAATAAGCAACATCATGACACATGGAGAAAAGATTGAAGTTGTCAAGGATTTTTTTTTACAATCATTGCCCATGGAAGCAGCAGTTAAGAAATCAAGTGACATGTTGCATTGGGCAAATCTGCTGCAAAAGATCTCTTTAAAGTGTGAAAGAGCAAAAATGTCACCTTGAGGACTAACCATCCCATGCATGCAAAAGCTGGACAATGAATAAAGTAGAATGTGAAGAATTGATGCCTTTGAATTATGGTATTGGTGAAAAATATTGAATATACCATGGACTGCCAGAAGAATGAACAAATCTGTCTTAGAAGTACAACGATAATGATCCTTAGAAGTGAGGATGGCGAGACTTTGTCTCATGTACTTTGACCATGTTATCAGGTGGAACCAGTCCTTGGAGAAAGACATTACTCTAGGTATACCAGGTAAAGTCAGTGAAAAAAAGAGTAAGATCGTCAACAAGATGAACTGACAGAATGGCTGCAACAATGGCCCAAACATAGCAACAATAAGGATGGCACAAGACTGGGCAGTGTTTTATTCTGTTGCATATAGGGTTGTTATGACTAGGGACTAGCTCAAAAGCACCTAACAAAAATAACAATTTTTAATAACATCTATGTTGAACAACTGGCTCACAAGATTCCTGAAATTTTAACAATCAGCTCCCATGAGCTGATATGACCCTGCTTTCATGCTCCACTGAAGGAGAAAATATATTCTTTTGAAAACAGTATCAGGAAAAAGATTAATATTTCATAAGACACATATTCCTATTAAGTTATAAAGCCATTTATTTTAAAAGCATATTTTCAAAAACCTTGTTCAGGCAGGAGATGTAGCATTTCTGTCCAAGTGTGTGTGGGGTTAGAGTCCTCCAGCTTCCCCCACAGCCTCTAACCACCACCACCACCACTCCCACAGACATACACTGCACAGAAGGGGTTTATTGAACACACCTCCTGAGAGCTTCACTCTGGCCTATCCAAAATAACTCTTTCTTGAGCCAATATTTTAGTGTAATTTATTCCAAACCTTTGATGGGGAAGCTTGTACTCTTGAGGCTGTTCAGATGTGCAGCCAGTGGGGAGCTCCTGAGCCATATTGGCTTCTACAGCGACAGACAATGTGGCCAACCCTGACACCCAGAGACACCATGTGGATTTATAACATTTCTTGAGGGATAGCAGATCCATAGTCTATAAATGAATTCATTATGCTTATCCACGTACATGTTTTTCATCTGTGACAGGTATTTTATGGATTGGAAACTTCCTTTAAATGTTACGTAATCTTCTTTTTAATAAATAATGTGAATATTCAATACAATTGAAACAAGAAAGACTCCCTTTGTTTGGCATAATTGATTCAAAAATAAAAGGACTCATCGCAGACTGGAAGTTGATTATCGAAAAGATCAAAATATTGGAATGTATCTAAAACCAAAGTCACTGCTGTCGAGTCAGATCTGACTCATAGTGACCCCTCCCTGGGTTTCCAAGGCAGTATCACTATGGAAATAGATTTCCCAATCTTCCTTCCAAGGAATGGCTGGTGGGTTTGAACCACCAGCCTTCTGGTTAGCAGTCAAATGCCTTAGGCAATATGCCACCAGAGCTCCTATCATATGTCTATCATAATTTAATAGTTAATGAAAGAAGCATAAGCAATGTAAGATGTTTTGTCTTTTTATAGGATCATCTTGAGCTTCTCAGACATAAAAGTTTAAAGATATGTATTATTTGGCACCTCAAAAGAAAGGACTGTTGGTCTACTTCTGAAAAGCCAGCCATTGAAAACCTGATGAAGCACAATTCTTCTTTGATATACATGGAGTCACTATGAGTCAGAATCAACTCAACAGCAACTGGTTTTCCACCACTCATCTGTCAGTTTGTTGTACTGTGGAGGCTTACATTTTTCTGTGATGCCAGAAGCTATGCAACCAGCATTTCAAATACCAGCAGGATCACCCATGTCCACCCATGGTAGATAGATGTCAGTAGAGCTTCCAGACTAAGAAAAATTAATAAGAAAGTCCTGGCAATCTACTCCTAAAAGTTAGCCAAAGAAAACCTTATGGGTCACAATAGAACATTTTCTGACTCACTTGCTTTGGACATGTCATCAGGATGGATACATTTTTGGAGGAAGAGATCATGTTTGGTGAAGTAGAGGGACATTGACAAGGGAGCAAGGGAGACCCTCAGTGAGATAGATTGGCATGGTAGTCTCAATAATAGACTCAAACATGCCAGCAATCATGAGGATGATGCATGACTGGGCAATATTTCACTCCATTGTACATAAGGTCCCCATGACTCAGAATTGTCTTGATAGCAGCTATCTATCTATTTATCCTTTGGTCCAATTACTAATGTGGCTTAACAAAAAGCAAAGCCAGGATGAATCAATTAAAAAATATTAAGCTTCAAAATAGTTACAAAATAACTTGTATTACTCTGCAGTACAATAAATAACTGAATTGAACATTGTCTTGGTTCTCTAGTGCTGCTAAAACGGAAAAATCAAAACTGGATGGCTTTAACAAATAGAAATTTATTCTCTTACAGTTTAGGAGGCTAGAAGTCCAAATTCAGAGTGCCTACTCTAGGGACTAGGCTTCAGCCCTGCCTCTTATTCCAAGCTCACTGGAGTTGGAGGCATCTCCTAACTCAGGCAGCTACTGGCTGCTGAGGCTGACAAACTCAAGGTCAGCAGGTAAAATGGCATAATCCCAAGATTGGTAAGCAACATGGCAGACCACTGGTTCAAGTCCAGGAACAATGCCAAGATCAGTAGGCAACACAACTACTGGTTCAAATTCAGAAACTAGAAATGAAGGCTTGGCCAAATGCAGGATCCAATTGTGCCAGAAAGCTAGAGACTTTCTCAAAGCTTCTCCATATACACTACAAGTAGGCCACATGCAGAATGCAACTACTTAGTTGCTCACAGCAGATTCCACCATGGAGGTGATTACAATGTCATCATGGGGAATAACTACACCCAGCTGCCAAGCTCTCAAAACTGTGGCTCAACCAAGTTGACATACAAACTTAACTACCACAAATGCTATCCACATTATGAAGTAGAACTTCTCCTTGTGCAGCTTTATCATGTGGGAGATTGGTGTGAACGACAGAATCTGGAGCTTAGTCTTAAAGAGTTTGAACCAGTAGCACTGAGCACAATGCCCAGCACATAGTAAGTACCTGAAAGGAGTTTCATGAATGAATGGGTAAAATAATATCTTAATGATTGAGAAGACTTTATTAACATTCTTTTACAAGTTTGTTCTGTTATATAGACTAAGAAAGGTGTTTGTGATTTTGTGTTACTGATTTTTTAAATCAGCTTTTTTTTTTTTCTATTAATACCGTTAAAATTCAAGCCTGCACTTAACATACCATGTTCTGAATTACACCAAAAATCCACTATCATTGAGTCAATTCTAACTCATAGTGACCCCCATAGGGTTCCTAAGGCTTTAAATCTTTATGGAAGCAGACTGCCTTATCTTTCTCTGTTGAAGTGGTTGCTAGGTTTGAACTGCCAACCTTTTGGTTAGCAGCACAACGCCTTCACCACAGCACCACCAGATCTCCTTGTTCTCAATTACAGGAGTTGATAATTAAGAAGTTATAGTACTCCTCTGTTGTTTTTGTTTGCCCAGGATCCATTCCCTTTTCCACATTAATGGTACCTTGATTTTCTCCTACGAAAATATCACTCTTCTTCTCATAGCCATGAGGTAACACCGAAACTGATTCTGATTCCACACAGAGATGGACATATAATGCTGGCTTGGGCAGTCAGAAAATTCCATCCTGCTGTTCAGAGTGATTGATTTTGGGATGGGCATGTGACCCACTCTGGACCAATAAGCCATATTCCCAAAACTTTTGCTGAAACTATCATGAAAGATATGCTCTTTTTCCTCTGGGGTGCTAATCTGGTAAGGTGTAAGTCTGGTGTTGATAGTAGCCACACTAAGCTTAGGGGGAGCCAGACCAGGAATAAGTCCCATGCAGGAGAATGTGGAGCTGAAAAATAGGGAGACACAGACTCTTGATGACATAATCTGCCTAACTGCATATTGACAGAATGTTTTACCTAGCTGCTTGACCTTTGGACTTTTCCATTTCATAAACTAGAAACTCAATATCCAATTGAGTTAGACTTCTGTCACTCACAATCAGATAAGTCTATTCTGCAAGTTTATTCTATGCTTGTTTTAATAGTATGTTCTCAGTGATTATATTTTGAATCCTGAGGAAAAGACTTAGGTTTCTTCTGTTGACAAAATGTATATTTTAAAACCCTGTTGACCATTCCAAACATTTTAATTATGTACTTCAGTAATTCAGAACTTGTGATAATTTAAGTCAGAAGGTGAGTTGTGGCAGAACCTTTGAAGAAAAGATTGATCTATGTAACTTGGCCTAAAGAAGCTAAGGTAGGCATCTTGCTTTTTGAAAATGACTCAGATCTTAAAACACTATGATTCAGAGTTCCAGTAAGATGGAAGAATTGGCAGAAAGAATGCACAGACCCTCTTCAACAAAGAAAAGGGGAACCAATTAACACAGATACAGAAGATAATCTTGGACCCCTGAGCTTTGAAGGGAAGGATATAGAAGTGGACTAAATTCCAACTAGTAGAATTTTCATGAAAATACCAAAAAAGGAGACATATGAAGCTGCAGTCTGGCAGCGATCTTGATGGCACAGATAGCTTGGATACTGGCAAGTGGTGTTAGGACCTAAGAATTAACCTAAATATCAGCCCTGCTAGCCAGGGACTGCATAGAGGACTGTTTTGGTAGCTGGTGAATAGAAGGGGAAGCAGCAAAGAGGAAGGCAGGCTGAGCTGTGGACTTTTGCCTGTCCAGAGGGTGCAGCTATTTTGGATGTTTACAAGTGGTTTGACCATTTTGGATATTTAAAGCACCAGCATTCTCTCAGATTCCAGAGGCTTAAGAACAGGCTCCATTGGCCGGGAACCACAGGAACATTCTGGATGCCAACGACTAGAAAGCTGTGATATTTCCCTTATTACTCTTATACCCCACACCCACTTGGTGAACAGAGGTGCGGCCATCCCTCACTCCCACCCACCTTCTAGGCTGGCAGGAATTCCATCCCAGTCTGTGTGATCAGATGGAGCCTGGGTGCCTTACACTGCCCTGCCCGATTTTTTTTTTTAAAT
>NW_006921658.1:10695632-10697118 GCF_000298275.1 Orycteropus afer afer
CAAAGAAAAATGATAAACCTTCACATCACAATAAAAAAGAGAACAAGTACAAATATTCAGCAAATACTAAAACAACAGCAACAAAGGAAAGGATGACATGATTCATAAACATAATGAGCTCAGCACAGAAAATAGTATGGAACAAAGAAACCAGGGACACCATGAAGAAACACATAACAAAATGACAGTAACCAATTCATACTTGTCAATAATTATGCTGAATGTTAATGGATTAAATGCACCACTCAAGAGACAGAGAGTCGCAGATTGGATAAGAAAACAAAACCCATCCATATGCTGTCTACAAGAGACACACCTTAGAGACAAAGACAAAAATAGAGTAAAAATCATATGTAAAAAGATATATCAAGAAAATGGCAGCCACAAAAGAGCACGAGTGGCAATATTAATTTCTGATCAAACTGACTTTAAGACAAAAACCACCATTCGAGACAAGGAAGGACATTATATGATTAAAGGATCAATTCAACAAGAAGATAAAACCATAATAAACATCTGTGGACCAATGAAAGAGCCCTAAAATACATAAATCAGACTTTAAAAGAGTTGAAAATGGAAATAGATGACTCCACAGTCATAATGTTGTTGTTGTTGTTGTTATGTGCCACTGAGTCAGACCCAACTCATAGTGACCCCTCCTTGGGTTTCTGAGGCAGTATCAGTACAGAAGTAGATTGCCCAACCTTCCTTCTGAGGAGTGGCTGGTGGGTTTGAATTGCCAGGCTTCTGGTTAGCAGTCAAGTGCCTTAGGCACTACACTACCAGATCTCCCAAATGGGACTACACCTATGAAAATGTATATAGGTTTGACAGAGAATATTTCTGCATATGTATTTATATGTATTGCAAATATATCTATGAATACAGATCTTACAGAGGGTAAAGTTATTAAAACATCTTTGTCATAACAAAACACCTTAAGGGAACAAGTTGCTGGACACGGGGACTCAGGACCATAGTCTCAGGGACCACTAAGGTCAATTGGAATAACATAGTCCACAAAGACAATGTTCTACATTCTACTTTGGTGAGTAGTGACTGGGGTTTTAAAAGCTTGTGAGTGGCCATCTAAGGTACAACTGTTTCTCTCTCCTCCTTTTTGGAGGAGCAGAGTGAATAAAATCAAAGATGCAAACAGTTAGTCCAAAGGACTAATGGACCATATGAACCTCAGCATTCATGACTGTGAGACCAGAAGAACTAGATGGTGCCCAGCTACCACTGTTGAACACTCTGAAAGGGATCACAGTAGGTGGTCCCAGATAGAGTGGGAGAACAATGTGTGACAAAACTCAAAATCATAAAAATGACAAGGCTTGCTGGTCTGATGGAGGCTGGTTGTTGTTGTTGTTGTTAAGTGCCATCGAGTCGTTTCCGACTCATAGTGACCCCATGCACAGCAGAATGAAACACTGCCCGATCCTGCGCCAGCCCCACAATCCCTGCTATACTTGAGCCCATCATC
>NW_006921658.1:10698498-10702047 GCF_000298275.1 Orycteropus afer afer
ACAAAACAAAACATGTATGAATTGTTGAATGAAAAACCAATTTTCTCTGTAAACTTTGACCAAATCACAGGGTTGTTTTTTTTTTTTTTTTTTTTCAATGAAAGGCTTGGTTTTCAACAGGTGCTATGGAAGAGGTCTCATGAGAAAAAGGAAAAACATAGGGAAAGGCCCTGAACAGTGAAAGTCACAAGGGATTCATGAAGGGGTGAAGTTGGAGAGCAAACTATAAATGAAGGGACTATCAGCTTGGGGAGTACTTTGAACATCTAGTATTTAATTATCTAGTGCTGCTATAATAGAAATAACACCAGTGCATGGCTTTAACAAACAGAAATTTATTGTCTCACTGTTTAGGAGGATAAAAGTACAAATTGAGGACTGTAGCTCTAGGGGAAGTTTTTCTCTCTCTCTTGACTCTGGGGAAAAGTTGGGGTTTCTTTTCAACATCTGTGGGCCCAGAGTTCCTTGGAGATCTACATGTGTCTTGGTCCACTAGGAAGTTCTAAGATGACCTCAACACAGGGACTCCAGGTCCGAAGGACATGCACTGTTCCTGGCTCTTCTTCCTTGGTGGCATTGTTGTTATTAGGTGCCATCAAGTCAGTTTCAACTCACAGCAACCCTATGTACAACATAATGAAACACTGCCCAGCTCTGCACCATCCTCACGACCATTGGCAAGCTAAAATGTAGGAAGAAAACTCAAGCATTGAAGAGGAGTGTTTTGGCAGGAAGGAAATGTAGGGAGCACTATAATCTATCCAGGTCAGGTGTCATGGATTGAATTGTGTCCCCAAAAATATGTATCAACTTGGTAAGGCCATGATTCTCAGTGGTTTTGCAGTTATATAATGATGTAAGCATCCCCATGATGTGATCTGATGTGATTAGTCAATCAGTTGTAAGGGGATTAGGGGGGGATGCAATACCCTTACTCAGGTCACAGCCCTGATCCAATGTAAGGGGAGTTTCCCTAGGCTGCGGCCTGCATGATCTTTTATCTTACAAGAGATAAAAGATGAGAGTGGTAAGCAGAGAATGAGAGGACCTAACTACCACCAAGAAAGAAGAACTGAGAGTAGAGCACATCCTTAGAATCCAGGAGCCCTATGTTGAGAACCTCCTAGACTCAGGGGAAGATTGATGCCAAGACACACATAGATCGCCAAGGAAAGCCAGACCCACAGATGTTGAAAGGAGACAAGGACCTTCCCCCAGAGCCAACAGAGAGAGAAAGCCTTCTCCTAGGGCTGGCGGTCTGAATTCAGACTTTTAGCCTCCTAAACTGTGAGAAGATAAAATTTCTGCTTGTCAAAGCCAAGCACTTGCAGTACTTCTGTTACAGCAGTCCTAAATAACTAAGACATTAGGTAATATTGAGACCTGAACCATGGACATGCCAGTGGCAAGAAAATTAAAGGACATGATGGACACATTCTCTCTTGCTCGCTCTCTGACTCTGCCTATGAATTCCCAGACACTTTGGTTTCCCCAAACTACAAACTATCTTCTCAACTTAGGGGAGAGACTGCCAGGTTTTTTTTTTTTTATTTTTTTTTACTCTGTGTGTGTGTGCGCGCGCACACACTGCAGTGTGGAAACACCCACCAGGCAGTGATCTGGGCCAACCAGGGCTCCCTTCATTTGTTTCCCTTCTCTCAGAGATCACTGTTCTATTTTCAAATTATTTTTAAAAAACTATTGTTTCACATATTTTTTTTTGTCCATTTGCTTAGTTGTTTAAGGCAGAAGGGTAAATCCAGTCCCTGTTACTCCATCTTAGTCCAAAGAGGAACTCTGATTCAAGTGATTTAAGGCTGATGATCTACTTCTGAAAACCCAGTCCTGGGAAACCCTATGAAGCACAGTACTGCTCTGACACATCTGGGGTCGCTGTGAGTCAGAATAGTCTCAGTGGCAACTGGTGGTTTCAGAGGCCTGAGCTACTGATTCCAAGGGTTAATACTGAACAATTTCTACACATTTCTCAGTCTCACCAAATCATGCAACACATGTGTAGACTAAGTAAATTGAAAGTTCCTGATAGGATTCCCATTTTCATCTCCATAAATTGAGATCCTAGGTATAAGTGTGTGTTCTCTACATTTTCAGAGTCAAGCCCAATGATTTGGTGGTCTTTTCTCCATGTATGTGTGCATGTGTGTGGGGAGTTCCTATAAACATACTAGCATCTATATTTTGTATCCAGCTGGTAACTGGATTTAGGTTTAAAATAAAATTTATGAGTAAACTATGTCTAATGTACATAAACAGGAAATAGCTACTTGGGAACTCATTAATTAGATTCCTGTTTATAGAACTCTTGTGAGGAATAACCCTTGAGATCCTGCTGTCAGTATCTATCTATCTATCTATCTATCTATCTATGGTGAGTTTCCGTTAAGGAATTGCCTTGAAGCTTCACTGCCCAATCAGCCCAGCACATTCAAGAGTCCTCTGTGTTTCCAGTGTCATCAGATTGAGTCTTACCCTGCCAGGAGTAAGCTCTGGACTGGGCTGGAACCCTGCACGAGAATTACAATCTCCCATTCACCTGCCCTCTTACTGTGACACTGTTCCTAGAGCCATCTTGGCTGCCTGCCAGACCTCTGACCTTTTCTCAATCCAGGCTCACCTCATTTGTCATGCCTAGCTGAACCCAAAGCCATCTACCTTTGCCTTGACCTTTAGTATAAACTTCCTAACTCCAGTCTGACTGTCCACCTGGCTACTGCTTGGCCTGCTGCCCAGTATATGTTAAAAGCAAATGGCAGGATATAGGAATCTACTCGTTTCCTCCAAACTACGGAAGGCAGCCAGCAGTCAAGAGAGATGGATGTGGTACGTATTTATAAAGTTAAATGAACCAAGGACACAGCTATAGTAATGAAATTCAACAGAACTTTTCTTAAGCCAGGCACTGTGCAAAGGTCTAGAATACAAGCTGAATAAAATATTAGGCCCTGATGATGAGGATTCATGCTCTTACTGGGAGACAGACAAGAAAAGAGACTGTGATATAGCATGTGAGGAAATCATAGTTTCTCATTGGCTCTCCAGCTTCCAGCTCACTACTTTTAGTAACATAATGGTTTGGACAACAGACTGTACTACGATGACACCATACCCAGATCAATTTCTACCAACAGCTTATATGTCTATCTTTCCTACTAAATAGTAATTTCTCTAAGGACCAAACCCAACCCACTGTTGTTGAGTCGATTCTGACTCACAGTAGTAACTCTATAGGACAGAGTAGAACTGCCCCTTAGAGTTTTCAAGGCTGTAAATCTTTACAGAAGCGGACTGCCCCATCTTTTGCCCGTGGAGCACCTGGTGGGTTCAAACCAACACCTTTTTGGTTAGCAGCCAATGCCTTAATCACTGTGCCACTAGAGATCCTTTCTCTAAGGACAGGAGTCATGTGACAGGTTGTTGTTGTTGTTGTTATGTGCTGTCAAGTTGGACCCGACTCATAGCGACCCCTCCTTGGGTTTCCAAGGCAGTATCACTACAGAAGTAGATTGCCCCATCTTCCTTCCGAGGAGT
>NW_006921658.1:10702228-10706459 GCF_000298275.1 Orycteropus afer afer
AATCATAATGATTTTAATCATCTAAGAAAATATAGATTATTACAATTCACAATGGAAATATGAACATGTTAATAAAGGTTGTTCCTTGTTTATACATCTTACCTCAGTTTCTTCTTTAATAAATGTGTGCAGCAAGGTTATAACTCCATATAAACAATAGCTGCCAGCACCCAGCACCTATGTGATTTCCAAGATGGCAGCTAGATTAATATTTTCAAACAAGCAAAATTCTAGATCCTATCATTGTTACAATTGTCCATTCTTTTGGTGTCTGGCCATTACTTTTATCCACCATACCTCTACTCCATATAAAGCTGCCCTGGAGAAGAGAACATAACCCTATAGAGTTTTTTGCCTAGGAGGAGGCAATAAAGGTTCAGATAGGAGTCCCTGGGCAGAGCAAATGATTAATGTACTTGGCTGCTAACTAAAATGTTGGAGGTTTGAGTCTACCCAGACATGCCTTGGAAGAAAGGCCCGGCAATCTACTTCTGGAAATTCAGTCACTGAAAACCCCATGAAGCACATTTCTACTCTGACACACATTTGGTCACCATGATTTAGAGTCTACTTAATGGTAGCTGGATTTTTTTAGCAATCAAGGAGGATCAGAGGGTGGGAAAGGCAGTCATTCTGACTCTATTGCTTAGGACTCTTCCAATGACAAAAATCCTGACTCAAATTGCTGTAACAATAAATAGATAAATAAATAATAACTTAAAAAAAAAAAAGCTCTGGTGGTGTAGTGCCTAAGGCATTTGACTGCTAACCAGAAGGGTGGCGGTTCAAACTCACCAGCCACTCCTCAGAAGGAAGACTGGGCAATCTACTTCTGTAATGCCTTGGAAACCCAAGGAGGGGTCACTATGAGTTGGATTTGACTTGATGGCAGTGAGTCTGGTTGGTTTGTAAATAATAAAAAATGTCATGCTTCAGGCACAGCTGGCTTTAGGTGTTCAAACAACATTATAAGAACCCCCCATCTCTCCATCTCACAGCTCTGCTCACCTGCATGTTGACTTCATTCTCAGCCTCCATCCAGTTCATTGCACAATCCTACCTTTGGAAGAAGCTGAATGCAGAGACATCTTACTGAGAAACTTCTCTATGTTGGACTCAGTAATGAATGTAGGATAATAAAATTATTTAACTAGTCTCTGCCTTAGTGTGCTACAATGTCAAGCTCATTGACAATTTAAAAAATCAAAATATGATCTAAATCTAAGAAGGGCAGTACCTTCTCTTTTGTCAGTCTCTAAACTCAATGGTAGCTTCGAGTCTCATAAATGCATGCTACATTGTGTTAAATGACACATACTCATTTCTGTAGGTCTGTGATGAATCTGAACCTTAATGATGAATGCTTATTCAGATTACCTCTCAAAGATCATAATAAGGTTTATAATCCAGTAATAATAACATTTTATGTCCCTCTGTTATCCATTTGTTACGGTAAAATACTATCATTTGGTTATGGTCTTTGTCTGTGCATTGGCCTGGCTTAGCACTTATAATATGTATGGGCAGACTTATTTTAGTCAAATATTTATCCTCAACAGATTGCTTAGTCCAAAGTAAGTGAGCAGTACAAGTAAAGTGGTGAAGAGCAAAGATGTCTCTTTGAAGACTAAGGTGAGCCTAACCCAAGCCATGGTATTTTCAATCACCTCATATTCATGTGAAAGCTGAACGATAAATAAGGAAGATGGAAGAAGAGCTGATGCTTTTGAGTTGTGGTGTTGGAGAAGAATACTGAGAGTACCATGAACTGCCAGAACTAACAAATCTGTCCTGGAAGAAGTGCAGCCAGAATGCTCCTTGGAAGTGAGAATAGCCAGACTTTTCTCACCTACTTTGCCCATGTTGTCAGAAGGGACCATTCCCTGAAGAAAGATATCATGGTTGGTAAAGTGGAGGGTCATTAAAAAAAGGGAAGGCTGTCGACACAGTGATGGCAACAATGGGCTCAGGTATAGCAAGCATAGTGAGGCTGGCACAGGACCTGTCAGTGTTTCATTCTGTTGTACATTGAGTACCTATGAGTCAGAGCTAACTTGACAGCACCTAAAAACAACAACAACAATCGACTTACAACATATTCAAAGTTATGACGGAACACACTTCCGACCATCAGTGTATCTGGAACATTGGAGCTTCCTAAGAGGAAGTTATGGGAAAATGCATGCAGAGGATATGGAAAAAATTACTCAATCAGTGAATACACTACAAGCATTTAATGAAGATAATATGATGCCAGAGATAGGTAGGAAAAAATTATCCATATGGCAAGAACACTGAATTTAGAGCTCAATATTGTGGATTTGAAATAGCTCATAGGTCACAAAGAAGGGAATTGACAGATCTGAACTTAAAGGCTGTTGAAGAGGAAAGAAATACTGAAGAAGAAAGAAGTAATGAGGAATAGGAAGGAGAGAAGTGGTCAAACTATTCACAGTGAAAATATTAGCTGGAGTTTCTCCTAAACTGGGAGCTCTGGTGGCGTAGTGCCTAAGGAATTTGACTGTTAACCAGAAGGCTGGCAGTTCAAACCCACCAGCCACTCCTCAGAAGCAAAGTTGGGCAATCTACTTCAGTAGTGATATTGCCTCGGAAACCAAAGGAGGGGTCTCTATGCGTTGGATCTGACTCGACGCCAGTGAGTTTCAGTTGCTTGCAAACATAGACCCAAATACTGATTGCTTTGCTACAGTTGTCAGGTAGATTTGGGAAGCAGTGAGATATTACCACGAATGTGTATGAAGAAAAAAAGAAAAGGACCATAGGCAACTGTCACTAATTTTCTGAATGAAGGAAATTCCTTCCTCGTATAATCCAGATGATCCAGAACCTTCTACAAATGGAATTATTATAGCAACTGATAAAATGCCAATGTTGTCTAATTCCTCTTCATCATCAGAGTAAATTTTTATGATTTGTGTATTTTTTATGTATATATGTATGTATGTAATAAATATATCTGTAAGTTTAAATGTCATGTTTCCAACCCACAAAGACAAATAATGATCCAAATTATAGAGATACTTATAATAAAAGGTTGTTGTTGTTGTTGTTATTATTTGCCGTCGAGTCGGCCCTGACTCATAGAGACCCCTCCTTGGGTTTCCAAGGCAGTCTCACTACGGAAGTAGGATTGCCCAACCTTCCTTCCGAGGAGTGGCTGATGGGTTTGAACTGCCAGCCTTCTGGTTAGCAGTCAAGTGCCTTAGCCACTATGCTACCAGAGCTCCCATAACAAAAGGTAGTGATAATGAAACCCCCCCAAAAAAAGGAAGTATTCAATTGACATCAGAACTGACTTACGATGGAGTCTTCAGAACAGAATCTCATCATAAGTCAAGGATTACCTGTATATTTTAAGTGAATGGCCTCTGTCCTCAACAGTCTATCCATTCATGGTGGTTTACTGATTCTGATAGTCCCCGCATGCCTGCTTGCTAACTTATTCAATTAGTGCAGCACCTGTATCTCAAGAGTCTAGGTCACATGCAGTGTGTGTGTGGACATTAATGTATAATTTATATACAGTAAAGTGCACAAATCTTAAGTTTACAGTTTGGTGAATATTCACTAAGTGAATAGATCCATGTGACCATCAACCAGCTCAAGAAATGAAACATTTCCTGAACGATTTCTTATGCACCCTTTCCCAACAAAGATAACTGCTCTTTTAGCCTCTTTCACTGTAGATTAGATTTGACTATTATTAAATTTCATATAAACAATACAGTTTATCTGTTATCTTTGTTGTTATGTTGTTGTAAGGTGCCATCGAGTCATTTCTGACTCATTGCAACCCCATGCACAGCAGAACGAAACATCACCCAATTCCACACCACCTCCATGATCCGTGCTATACTTGAGGCCATTGTGACATCCACCGTGTTAATCCATCTCGTCGAAGGCCTTCCCCTCTTTCATCGACTCTCCACATTGTCAAGCATGACATCCTTCTCCAGGGAATGGTCCCCTCTAACCAAAGTAGGCAAGACAAAGTCTGGCCATCCTTGCTTCCAAGGAGCATCTAGGCTGTACTTCTTCCAGGACAGATCTGTTCATTCTTTGGCAGTCCATGGTACCTTCTTGATATCTTCATGGATAATGTTCTTGATATCTTCCCATAATTCATCTGGCTTTCGGTCGTTGGTGCTCAGTGCATCAAATCTATTCTTTAGATGATCTCTAAATTCAGGAGGGATATATTTAAGATCAT